>NW_021195580.1:99540-202687 GCF_002162155.2 Triticum dicoccoides
ATATGATGAACTAACCCTAATTTTTTTTGTGGCTTTTTCGTGGACTGTAGGTATGAAGAACAGACTCGATCTAAACTACGAAAAACTGTAAAATCTCACCGAGCAACCTGGAAATCTGATACCACTTGATAGAGGCAAAGGTGTCCCGTCTTTCGATGAGATGGTGGATTTCGCTTTGGTGGAAGTCGACTTTGACGATCCGACTACGAACGTGCGAGGACGTCGCGCCTTAGCAATCGCTAAACCAACTCCGAGAGGTTATTGACCACGCCGGAGCACGATCAACCTGACCACGAGGGTCTGTTTCCTGCGAGCAAATGAAGAACAAGCAAGAAACTGAGATTGCAATCTGGATATTGCGAATATAAGATGAAAGCTTTATTGATCAAGGTGGGGTTCTGTGACGCCTTTGTCTGGTCGTTGAACACAAACAAAGTACGCGAAGTTGCAGCTATGGCGAACTTTTAATCTAAACAAAACCCAAGGTCTAAACGATGCCCTAAGGGCTGTATATATGGAGGAAGAGGGGGTGGATTTCGTGGCCCTTCGTGGAGGGGTCCGAAATCAACCCTATCTCTTGTTTCCCCACACATACGGACTCTAAAAATAGCCTATACTTATGTATTTCGAAATTACATGGGCCTGGCCCAATAATAAGGTGACGCAGCACCTAAAATAGCCTCAGGACGAAATTTATGAAGTGGCATCTTGTATATTTCGTCCAAGGCTTCATGCACACATTATGGTGGCTTCAAAGTCCTGAAATCATCACTTGTAACTCCGTTCTTGTTCCCCTTGCGCATGCCATCATCTCCATGCTTGTTCTTGCTCCAATGTTCATCCTTCTCCAAGCTAGGCCCTTCATTTGTAAGCAAAACAAATGTATCCAATTTAGGCAGCATCATATTCTCATGAACATTAGAATCATTACCAAGAAACGAAAGTACCTGATAATTTAGTTGGCGTGCACGAGCTCTAGTAATTGGTCCAGTATGTATAGCAGCAGGGGCTGTGGGTGTAACAATTGTATTGATGTCCTCATCAAGTCGACTTCCACCAAAGCGATATCCATCATCTCATCGAAAGACGGGACACCTTTGCCTCTATCAATTCTTGAATGGACTCAACCATCCCATCAAGAAGATCGCCGACTTCCATCCCTACTCCAACCTCATTGAGCTCGTGCATCAAGCTACAAAGGCGGAACGTCAAGTGCAAGATGACTTCAAGTACGCCAAGTACTCATCCAAGACCTACGGCTTCTCCAGCACCCAAGCTTCATCGACTCCTCCAACATCAACCAAGCCTTCTCCAAGCAACGACGACAAGTCAAATTACAAGAAAACTTCGGCAAGTTCAAGTCGTCTTCCTCCTACTACAAGCAACTTCAAGCCACGTGCTTCATCATCTACTCCAACCGATGCGACCGTCAAGACAAGCTCCTTCAAGTGTTTCACTTGCGGCGGCCGAGGCCACAAGTCCTATGAATGCAAGAACAAGCGCACCATGATCCTCAACGAAGATGGCACATATGACTCCATGAGTGAAGAGGAGATGGAAGCACTTGAGCAAGTGGCCATGCACCGGCGCGTGAACGAGGATGAAGATGATCAAGTCTTCTGTGATGAGGATTCAAGCCCCGCTCTCGTTATCTCCAAGGTCTTGACTCTTCAACATCAACAAGAAGAAGACCAACGATGCCACATCTTCCACACAAAGGCCGGCATCAATGGACGATCCGTCAAGGTCATCATCGATGGAGGTAGTTGTCACAACTTGGCAAGTGAAGAACTATGCTCCAAGCTCCAATTGGTCAAGAAGAAGCACCCACACCCCTACAAGGTTCAATGGCTAAGTGACCCCGGCACTATACGAGTTGAGCATACGGTCCAAGTATCCTTCAAAATTGGTGCATATGAAGACACTTTGGAGTGTGATGTGGTCCCAATGACCGTTTGCCACCTCCTTCTTGGTCGACCATGGCAATTAGACCGTGGTGTCATCCACAATGGGCGAACCAATCACTATAGCTTCAAGATGAAAGGGAGGAGTATGTACTAAGACCTATGTCTCCTAGTCAAGTGATAGCCGACAAGCAAGCGACCCACCATAGAGAGAAGAGTGAGACAGTGAGCCACCAAAAAGTGAGTGAGAGCCACAAGCCAAACTTGAGCGCCTCTTCGCCTAGAGAGAAAAACCTCATCCTATTTGCCACCAAAAGTGAGATGAGAGAAGTGTGTGAGAACCCATCGAGTGTGATGCACTTTGTCCTTGTGTGCAAGGATGGAGAACCTAAAACTAACACCATTCACGAGCTACCTTTGGTGTTTCAATCTATTTTGCAGGAATTTCAAGATGTTTTTCCTGATGAGCTACCTCCGGGTCTACCTCCTCTACGAGGCATTGAGCATCGAATCGACCTCATCCCCAGAGTGCCACTTCCAGACAAAGCTCCATACCGTGTCAATCCCGAAGAAACCAAGGAGATTCAACGGCAAGTACAACAACTAATCGACAACAATCATGTACGTGAAAGCTTAAGCCCTTGTGCCATTCCCGTTATACTTGTGCCTAAGCCCGATGGAAGTTTCCGCTTGTGATGAGGACATCAATACAATTGTTACACCCACAGCCCCTGCTGCTATACATACTGGACCAATTACTAGAGCTCGTGCACGCCAACTAAATTACCAGGTACTTTCGTTTCTTGGTAATGATTCTAATGTTCATGAGAATATGATGCTGCCTAAATTGGATACATTTGTTTTGCTTACAAATGAAGGGCCTAGCTTGGAGAAGGATGAACATTGGAGCAAGAACAAGCATGGAGATGATGGCATGCGCAAGGGGAACAAGAACGGAGTTACAAGTGATGATTTCAGGACTTTGAAGCCACCATATTGGGTGCATGAAGCCTTGGACGAAATATACAAGATGCCACTTCATAAATTTCGTCCCGAGGCTATTTTAGGTGCTGCGTCACCTTATTATTGGGCCAGGCCCATGTAATTTCGAAATACATAAGTATAGGCTATTTTTAGAGTCCGTATGTGTGGGGAAACAAGAGATAGGGTTGATTTCGGACTCCTCCACCAAGGGCCACGAAATTCCCCCCTCTTCCTCCATATATACAGCCCTTAGGGCATCGTTTAGACTTTGGGTTTTGTTTAGATTAAAAGTTCGCCATAGCTGCAACTTCGCGTACTTCGTTTGTGTTCAACGACCAGACAAAGGCGTCACAGAACCCCACCTTGATCAATAAAGCTTTCATCTTATATTCACAATATCCAGATTGCAATCTTAGTTTCTTGCTTGTTCTTCGTTTGCTCGCAGGAAACAGACCCTCGTGGTCAGGTTGATCGTGCTCCGGCGTGGTCAATAACCTCTCGGAGTTGGTTTAGCGATTGCTAAGGCGCGACGTCCTCGCACGTTCGTAGTCGGATCGTCAAAGTCGACTTCCACCAAAGCGAAATCCACCATCTCATCGAAAGACGGGACACCTTTGCCTCTATCAAGATGATGAGGACATCAATACAATTGTTACACCCACAGCCCCTGCTGCTATACATACTGGACGAATTACTAGAGCTCGTGCACGCCAACTAAATTACCAGGTACTTTCGTTTCTTGGTAATGATTCTAATGTTCATGAGAATATGATGCTGCCTAAATTGGATACATTTGTTTTGCTTACAAATGAAGGGCCTAGCTTGGAGAAGGATGAACATTGGAGCAAGAACAAGCATGGAGATGATGGCATGCGCAAGGGGAACAAGAACGGAGTTACAAGTGATGATTTCAGGACTTTGAAGCCACCATAATGGGTGCATGAAGCCTTGGACGAAATATACAAGATGCCACTTCATAAATTTCGTCCCGAGGCTATTTTAGGTGCTGCGTCACCTTATTATTGGGCCAGGCACATGTAATTTCGAAATACATAAGTATAGGCTATTTTTAGAGTCCGTATGTGTGGGGAAACAAGAGATAGGGTTGATTTCGGACCCCTCCACCAAGGGCCACGAAATTCCCCCCTCTTCCTCCATATATACAGCCCTTAGGGCATCGTTTAGACTTTGGGTTTTGTTTAGATTAAAAGTTCGCCATAGCTGCAACTTCGCGTACTTCGTTTGTGTTCAACGACCAGACAAAGGCGTCACAGAACCCCACCTTGATCAATAAAGCTTTCATCTTATATTCGCAATATCCAGATTGCAATCTTAGTTTCTTGCTTGTTCTTCGTTTGCTCGTAGGAAACAGACCCTCGTGGTCAGGTTGATCGTGCTCCGGCGTGGTCAATAACCTCTCGGAGTTGGTTTAGCGATTGCTAAGGCGCGACGTCCTCGCACGTTCGTAGTCGGATCGTCAAAGTCGACTTCCACCAAAGCGAAATCCACCATCTCATCGAAAGACGGGACACCTTTGCCTCTATCAAGATGATGAGGACATCAATACAATTGTTACACCCACAGCCCCTGCTGCTATACATACTGGACCAATTACTAGAGCTCGTGCACGCCAACTAAATTACCAGGTACTTTCGTTTCTTGGTAATGATTCTAATGTTCATGAGAATATGATGCTGCCTAAATTGGATACATTTGTTTTGCTTACAAATGAAGGGCCTAGCTTGGAGAAGGATGAACATTGGAGCAAGAACAAGCATGGAGATGATGGCATGCGCAAGGGGAACAAGAACGGAGTTACAAGTGATGATTTCAGGACTTTGAAGCCACCATATTGGGTGCATGAAGCCTTGGACGAAATATACAAGATGCCACTTCATAAATTTCGTCCCGAGGCTATTTTAGGTGCTGCGTCACCTTATTATTGGGCCAGGCCCATGTAATTTCGAAATACATAAGTATAGGCTATTTTTAGAGTCCGTATGTGTGGGGAAACAAGAGATAGGGTTGATTTCGGACCCCTCCACCAAGGGCCACGAAATTCCTCCCCTCTTCCTCCATATATACAGCCCTTAGGGCATCGTTTAGACTTTGGGTTTTGTTTAGATTAAAAGTTCGCCATAGCTGCAACTTCGCGTACTTCGTTTGTGTTCAACGACCAGACAAAGGCGTCACAGAACCCCACCTTGATCAATAAAGCTTTCATCTTATATTCGCAATATCCAGATTGCAATCTCAGTTTCTTGCTTGTTCTTCGTTTGCTCGCAGGAAACAGACCCTCGTGGTCAGGTTGATCGTGCTCCGGCGTGGTCAATAACCTCTCGGAGTTGGTTTAGCGATTGCTAAGGCGCGACGTCCTCGCGCGTTCGTAGTCGGATCGTCAAAGTCGACTTCCACCAAAGCGATATCCATCATCTCATCGAAAGACGGGACACCTTTGCCTCTATCAAGTGGTATCAGATTTCCAGGTTGCTCGGTGAGATTTTACAGTTTTTCGTAGTTTAGATCGAGTCTGTTCTTCATACCTACAGTCCACGAAAAAGCCACACAAAAAAAAATTAGGGTTAGTTCATCATATCCGAACCAATCTGAGCCTTTGCATAATCTTTTTAGGGTTTTGCTTTGTTGAATTTGCGGTTGCATCGTCGGTCTAGTTGCTGGTCTTAGAGTCTAGTCTTTTAGAGTTTCGAGTTCTGGTCATAAGTTGTCACGCCGCCGCCGCACCATCATCATCGCCCCTGCCATCTACCACCACCGCTCCAAATCCGTATCCATATACCACCACCAATCCGTGTCCATATACCACCACCGATCCATATCCATATACTACCACCGCTACCACCACCGCTGCCATATACCACCACCATATATCCACCACCAATCCGATTTCCTTGCTTATTAGGTTTGTTTTCGAGATCCATCTAGTTTCCGATTCGTGTTTCCATGCCGGAGTAGGTTTCGGAAAAAAAAAGTCGGGTAGCCACGCTCCGTTTAGGCCCAAAATTTTTCGAAAACGCATTTTTCGAAAAAATTTCTAGCTATCCTATTTTTAGGTGTTTCTGAGTGTTTTGAGACAGGTGCCATTATAGGAAGTTTTTTTTGACTCATTTCCAGTTTTTGGGTCCGGGCAGTCGAAAAAAAAATTGGTCGAAAAATTTCGTGCCCATCCTGTCAGTTTGAGCTAGGAAGAGTTTTGAGATACTCGCCATTATAGTGATTTTTCGCAAAAAAAAAAAAGCAGCGCAAAAAAAAAAGAGCGAAAAAAAAATTCAGAGTGTGCTTTTCCCTTGTTTACGTGCCGCGCCGTGATTTTGTTGGTGTTCTAGGCTCGCGTCTCTAGCACAGTCTAGCCTAGGACCAGCACAGTACCGTCGTTGAGCGTTTATTCAACTTTGCATCTCTGAATTGATTATTGCTGACCCTTTTTGCTACCATAGTATAAGCCTTCCCAGCTCCACATACATCTACGTCGTGCGTTTGACTCTCCCTAGTAATCGCTCTATCCAAGCTTTGAGAGTTTTTGACTACAACGGTTGCCGATCACCGCCTGCTGCTGGGTAAGAACTGGTAAGAATTTGAGATTTGCTTGACGGATTTGTGACACCCACCACCACCACTTGTTCGTAGTCTGTAGGATCATATTCTTGTGTGTTTCTATTGCTGCTAACCATGCCAGGATCACAAGCCGACGAGATTGACTGGGAGAATTTATCGAACAAGGAGCTTCATGATAAGTTTCAGCAAATGATGACTGAACAGGTGCAAGATGTGCTGAACAATTTTGAAGAGGCCATGGAGAAGATCACTGGCCTTGAGAAGACGTTCGAAACAAAGCTCGATAACAAGTTTAATGAATTGCTCGCGCGTCTTCCACCACCACCACCCGCTGTACCTAACGCACCTCTCCAACGACTACCTCCACGTTGATGAGGACATCAATACAATTGTTACACCCACAGCCCCTGCTGCTATACATACTGGACCAATTACTAGAGCTCGTGCACGCCAACTAAATTACCAGGTACTTTCGTTTCTTGGTAATGATTCTAATGTTCATGAGAATATGATGCTGCCTAAATTGGATACATTTGTTTTGCTTACAAATGAAGGGCCTAGCTTGGAGAAGGATGAACATTGGAGCAAGAACAAGCATGGAGATGATGGCATGCGCAAGGGGAACAAGAACGGAGTTACAAGTGATGATTTCAGGACTTTGAAGCCACCATAATGGGTGCATGAAGCCTTGGACGAAATATACAAGATGCCACTTCATAAATTTCGTCCCGAGGCTATTTTAGGTGCTGCGTCACCTTATTATTGGGCCAGGCCCATGTAATTTCGAAATACATAAGTATAGGCTATTTTTAGAGTCCGTATGTGTGGGGAAACAAGAGATAGGGTTGATTCCGGACTCCTCCACCAAGGGCCACGAAATTCCCCCCTCTTCCTCCATATATACAGCCCTTAGGGCATCGTTTAGACTTTGGGTTTTGTTTAGATTAAAAGTTCGCCATAGCTGCAACTTCGCGTACTTCGTTTGTGTTCAACGACCAGACAAAGGCGTCACAGAACCCCACCTTGATCAATAAAGCTTTCATCTTATATTCGCAATATCCAGATTGCAATCTCAGTTTCTTGCTTGTTCTTCGTTTGCTCGCAGGAAACAGACCCTCGTGGTCAGGTTGATCGTGCTCCGGCGTGGTCAATAACCTCTCGGAGTTGGTTTAGCGATTGCTAAGGCGCGACGTCCTCGCACGTTCGTAGTCGGATCGTCAAAGTCGACTTCCACCAAAGCGATATCCATCATCTCATCGAAAGACGGGACACCTTAGCCTCTAGTTGGAATAAGTTGTCACGCCGCCGCCGCACCATCATCATCGCCCCTGCCATCTACCACCACCGCTCCGAATCCGTATCCATATACCACCACCAATCCGTGTCCATATACCACCACCGATCCATATCCATATACTACCACCGCTACCACCACCGCTGCCATATACCACCACCATATATCCACCACCAATCCGAGTTCTTTGCTTATTAGGTTTGTTTTCGGGATCCATCTCGATTCCGATTCGTGTTTCCTTGCCGGAGTAGGTTTCGGAAAAAAAAAAGAGTCGGGTAGCCACGCTCCGTTTAGGCCCAAAATTTTTCGAAAACGCATTTTTCGAAAAAATTTCTGGCTATCCTATTTTTAGGTGTTTCTGAGTGTTTTGAGACAGGTGCCATTATAGGAAGTTTTTTTTGACCCGTTTCCAGTTTTTGGGTCCGGGCAGTCGAAAAAAAAAAAATTGGTCGAAAAATTTCGTGCCCATCCTGTCAGTTTGAGCTAGGAAGAGTTTTGAGACACTCGCCATTATAGTGATTTTTCGCAAAAAAAAAAGCAGCGCAAAAAAAAAGAGCGCAAAAAAAAAAGAGCGAAAAAAAAATTCAGAGTGTGCTTTTCCCTTGTTTACGTGCCGCGCCGTGATTTTGTTGGTGTTCTAGGCTCGCGTCTCTAGCACAGTCTAGCCTAGGACCAGCACAGTACCGTCGTTGAGCGTTTATTCAACTTTGCATCTCTGAATTGATTATTGCTGACCCTTTTTGCTACCATAGTATAAGCCTTCCCAGCTCCACATACATCTACGTCGTGCGTTTGACTCTCCCTGGTAATCGCTCTATCCAAGCTTTGAGAGTTGTGACTACAACGGTTGCCGATCACCGCCTGTTGCTGGGTAAGAACTGGTAAGAATTTGAGTTTTGCTTGACGGATTTGTGACACCCACCACCACCACTTGTTCGTAGTCTGTAGGATCATATTCTTGTGTGTTTCTATTGCTGCTAACCATGCCAGGATCACAAGCCGACGAGATTGACTGGGAGAATTTATCGAACAAGGAGCTTCATGATAAGTTTCAGCAAATGATGACTGAACAGGTGCAAGATGTGCTGAACAATTTTGAAGAGGCCATGGAGAAGATCACTGGCCTTGAGAAGACGTTCGAAATAAAGCTCGATAACAGATATAATGAATTGCTCGCGCGTCTTCCACCACCACCACCCGCTGCACCTAACGCACCTCTCCAACAACAACAACAACGACTACCTCCACGTCGCGAAATAGACCTTCGCCGAGCGAGCCGTGTTCCTCTTGCGTTTGGCCAAACTGTTGGTGCTGCTGTTGATACTTCTGTGGCTCCTGCTACTGCTGTTGCTGGTACCCAGGAGGATGATGAGTATGCGGGCGATTATGAGGATGAGGTTGATCAAAATCAGATCTACGAGCAGCCACCAGCACCACCACCAGCAGGTCGACCTCAGGTATATATTCGTAATGGTAGGCCTGCACCACCACCTCAGGTACGAGATGATGTCCATATTCCTAAACTGAAATTGAATATTCCACCATTTGAGGGTAGATATGTTCCTGATATATATCTTACTTGGGAGTTAGAAACTGAACAACGATTTACATGTTTACAATATCCTGAGGAGAGACGAGTTGTTGCTGCTGTTTGTGCTTTCACTAGTTTTGCATGTGTATGGTGGTCTGAACATTGTAGATTATATCCTATTCCAACTACTTGGGCTGCTTTGAAAACTGCTATGCGTACGCGTTGGGTTCCACCATATTATCAACGTGAATTGCTTCAAAAATTGCAGCGTTTAAGACAAGGGAAAAATTCTATAGAAGAATATTATCAGGAATTACAGATATGGTATTGTTGAGGAGAATGAAGCTATGCTTGCACGTTTTCTGGGTGGATTAAATAGAGAGATTCAGACCATTCTAGACTATAAGGAGTATACTAATATCACTCGTTTATTCCATCTTGCTTGTAAAGCTGAACGTGAAGTGCAGGATCGACAAGCATTGGGGCGAACTAACTTTTCTGCAGGCCGACCTTCATCATGGACACCACGTGCATCTTCTACTTCAACTGCACCAGCACCTCCATCCGGTGCCACCTCCAGCCGTGATACAAGAAAACAGGCACAACCACCATTATCTGCCAAGAGCGCACCTGCGGGGCCTGCACAGCATTCGTCTTCTTCCATGGCATCAACAGGGCACACAAGTGATATTATTTGTCGTCGTTGTAAGGGAGGAGGTCATTATGCGAGGGAATGTAAATCTCCGCGTGTGATGATTGCTACCGCGGATGGTGGATATGAGTCTGCTAGTGACTATGATGAGGAGACTTTGGCTCTTATTACACGTGAAGAACATGGTGGAGATGATTCTGATCATGAGACGCAATACATGGCTCCTGAAGACGCTGACAGGTATGAATGTTTAGTTGCTCAACGTGTTTTGAGTGTGCAGATCACACAAGCTGAGCAAAATCAGAGGCACAATTTGTTCCATACCAAGGGAGTTGTGAAGGAACGTTCTGTGCGCGTCATCATAGACGGAGGGAGCTGCAACAACTTGGCTAGCATGGAGATGGTCGAGAAGCTTTCTCTCACCGCAAGACCACATCCACATCCTTACTACATCCAATGGTTCAACAATAGCGGTAAGGTTAAGGTAACACGTACTGTTCGTGTGCATTTTAGTATATCTACATATGCTGATTATGTTGATTGTGATGTGGTACCTATGCAAGCATGTTCCTTATTACTTGGTAGACCATGGCAATTTGATAAAAATTCTGTACACCATGGTAGAAACAATCACTATACTCTTGTTCATAAGGATAAAAATATTACTTTGCTTCCTATGACTCCTGATTCCATTTTGAAAGATGATATTAATAGAGCTACTAAAGCAAAACAGGAGACGAATAAGAGTGAAAATCAGATTGTGGCAAAAGAATTTGAGCAACAAATGAAGCCTAATAATAAACCATCTAGTGTTGCTTCTGAAATTAAATTGAAAAGTGCATGTTTATTTGCCACCAAATCTGATATTGATGAGCTAGATTTCAGCAAATCTGTTTGCTATGCTTTTGTGTGCAAAGAGGCATTATTTTCATTCGAGCACGTGCCTTCCTCTTTGCCTCCTGCTGTCACTAACATTTTGCAGGAGTTCGCTGACGTCTTTCCACAAGACGTGCCACCGGGATTACCGCCTATTCGAGGGATTGAGCATCAGATTGACTTAATTCCCGGTGCTTCACTGCCAAACCGTGCACCATACCGTACCAATCCAGAGGAGACGAAGGAGATTATGCGTCAAGTACAAGAGCTTCTCGACAAAGGTTATATACGCGAATCCCTTAGTCCTTGTGCTGTTCCTATTGTTCTAGTGCCGAAAAAGGATGGTACATCACGTATGTGTGTTGATTGTAGAGGCATTAATAATATTACTATTCGTTATCGTCATCCTATTCCTAGGCTAGATGATATGCTTGATGAATTGAGTGGCTCTACAATATTCTCCAAAGTTGATTTACGTAGTGGATACCATCAAATTCGTATGAAATTGGGAGATGAATGGAAAACAGCATTTAAAACTAAGTTTGGATTATATGAGTGGTTAGTCATGCCTTTTGGGTTAACTAATGCGCCTAGTACTTTCATGAGACTAATGAACGAAGTTTTACGTGTTTTCATTGGACGATTTGTGGTAGTCTATTTTGATGATATACTGATTTATAGCAGATCTTTGGAAGAACATTTGGAACATTTACGTGCTGTTTTTATTGCTCTACATGATGCACGTTTGTTTGGTAACCTTGGGAAGTGCACCTTTTGCACCGACCGAGTATCTTTTCTTGGCTATGTTGTTACTCCATAGGGAATTGAAGTTGACAAAGCCAAGATTGAAGCTATTGAGAATTGGCCGCAGCCCAAAACGGTCACACAAGTGAGGAGTTTTCTTGGCCTTGCTGGATTCTATAGGCGTTTTGTGAGAGATTTCAGCACCATTGCTGCACCTCTCAACGAGCTTACAAAGAAGGATGTGCCTTTTGTTTGGGGTACCGCACAGGAAGAAGCCTTCACGGTATTGAAAGATAAGTTGACACATGCTCCTTTACTCCAACTTCCTGATTTTAATAAGACTTTTGAGCTTGAATGTGATGCTAGTGGAATTGGATTAGGAGGTGTGTTATTACAAGATGGCAAACCTGTTGCATACTTTTCTGAAAAATTGAGTGGGCCTAGTCTGAATTATTCTACTTATGATAAAGAATTATATGCTCTTGTTCGGACTTTAGAAACATGGCAACATTATTTATGGCCCAAAGAATTTGTTATACATTCTGATCATGAATCTTTGAAACATATTAAAAGTCAAGCTAAACTGAATCGTAGACATGCTAAATGGGTTGAATTCATTGAGACTTTCCCATGTCATTAAACACAAGAAGGGAAAAGAAAATGTTATTGCTGATGCATTGTCTCGTCGCTATACTATGCTTTCACAACTTGACTTCAAAATATTTGGTTTGGAGACCATCAAAGATCAATATGTGCATGATGCTGATTTTAAAGATGTAATGCAGAATTGTAAAGAAGGAAGAATGTGGAACAAGTTTGTCGTTAACGATGGATTTGTGTTTCGTGCTAACAAGCTATGCATTCCAGCTAGCTCCGTTCGTCTTTTGTTGTTGCAGGAGGCGTATGGAGGAGGATTAATGGGACACTTTGGCGTGAAGAAGACGGAGGACGTACTTGCTACACATTTCTTTTGGCCAAAGATGAGACGGGATGTTGAGCGTTTTATTGCTCGATGCACTACATGTCAAAAAGCTAAGTCACGACTCAATCCTCATGGTTTATATATGCCTTTGCCTGTACCTAGTGTTCCTTGGGAGGATATATCTATGGACTTTGTTTTAGGTTTACCTCGAACAAAGAAGGGGAGGGATAGCATATTTGTTGTCGTGGATAGATTCTCGAAAATGGCACACTTTATACCATGTCATAAAAGCGATGATGCTGTTAATGTTGCTGATTTGTTCTTTCGTGAAATTATTCGCTTGCATGGTGTGCCAAATACTATTGTTTCAGATCGTGATACTAAATTTCTTAGCCACTTTTGGAGATGTTGATGGGCTAAGTTGGGGACTAAACTGCTTTTTAGTACTACTTGTCACCCCCAAACTGATGGACAAACTGAAGTAGTCAATAGAACGTTGTCTACTATGCTTAGGGCTGTTTTGAAGAATAATAAGAAAATGTGGGAGGAATGCTTGCCTCATATTGAATTTGCTTATAATCGTTCATTGCATTCTACTACTAAGATGTGCCCTTTTGAAGTTGTGTATGGTTTACTACCTCGTGCACCTATTGATTTGTTGCCTCTTCCATCTTCGGAGAAGGTTAATTTTGATGCTAAACAACGTGCTGAATTGATTTTAAAAATGCATGAGTTAACTAAGGAAAACATTGAGCGTATGAATGCTAAATATAAACTTGCTGGAGATAAGGGTAGAAAACATGTTGTGTTTGCACCTGGAGATCTTGTTTGGTTACATTTGCGTAAGGATAGATTTCCTGATTTGCGCAAATCAAAGTTAATGCCACGTGCTGATGGTCCCTTTAAGGTGTTAGAGAAAATAAATGATAATGCATATAAACTGGAGCTGCCTGCAGATTTTGGGGTTAGTCCCACTTTTAACATTGCAGATTTGAAGCCTTATTTGGGTGAGGAAGATGAACTTCCGTCGAGGACGACTTCATTTCAAGAAGGGGAGGATGATGAGGACATCAATACAATTGTTACACCCACAGCCCCTGCTGCTATACATACTAGACCAATTACTAGAGCTCGTGCACGCCAACTAAATTACCAGGTACTTTCGTTTCTTGGTAATGATTCTAATGTTCATGAGAATATGATGCTGCCTAAATTGGATACATTTGTTTTGCTTACAAATGAAGGGCCTAGCTTGGAGAAGGATGAACATTGGAGCAAGAACAAGCATGGAGATGATGGCATGCGCAATGGGAACAAGAACGGAGTTACAAGTGATGATTTCAGGACTTTGAAGCCACCATAATGGGTGCATGAAGCCTTGGACGAAATATACAAGATGCCACTTCATAAATTTCGTCCCGAGGCTATTTTAGGTGCTGCGTCACCTTATTATTGGGCCAGGCCCATGTAATTTCGAAATACATAAGTATAGGCTATTTTTAGAGTCCGTATGTGTGGGGAAACAAGAGATAGGGTTGATTTCGGACCCCTCCACCAAGGGCCACGAAATTCCCCCCTCTTCCTCCATATATACAGCCCTTAGGGCATCGTTTAGACTTTGGGTATTGTTTAGATTAAAAGTTCGCCATAGCTGCAACTTCGCGTACTTCGTTTGTGTTCAACGACCAGACAAAGGCGTCACAGAACCCCACCTTGATCAATAAAGCTTTCATCTTATATTCGCAATATCCAGATTGCAATCTTAGTTTCTTGCTTGTTCTTCGTTTGCTCGCAGGAAACAGACCCTCGTGGTCAGGTTGATCATGCTCCGGCGTGGTCAATAACCTCTCGGAGTTGGTTTAGCGATTGCTAAGGCGCGACGTCCTCGCACGTTCGTAGTCGGATCGTCAAAGTCGACTTCCAACAAAGCGATATCCATCATCTCATTGAAAGACGGGACACCTTTGCCTCTATCACTATGTTGTTACTCCACAGGGAATTGAAGTTGATAAAGCCAAGATTAAAGCTATTGAGAGTTGGCCGCAGCCCAAAATGGTCACACATGTGAGGAGTTTTCTTGGCCTCGCTGGATTCTATAGGCGTTTTGTGAGAGATTTCAGCACCATTGCTGCACCTCTCAATGAGCTTACAAAGAAAGATGTGCCTTTTCTTTGGGGTACCATACAGGAAGAAGCCTTCTCGGTATTGAAAGATAAGTTGACACATGCTCCTTTACTCCAACTTCCTGATTTTAATAAGACTTTTGAGCTTGAATGTGATGCTAGTGGAATTGGATTAGGAGGTGTGTTATTACAAGATGGCAAACCTGTTGCATACTTTTCTGAAAAATTGAGTGGGCCTAGTCTGAATTATTCTACTTATGATAAAGAATTATATGCTCTTGTTCGGACTTTAGAAACATGGCAACATTATTTATGGCCCAAAGAATTTGTTATACATTCTGATCATGAATCTTTGAAACATATTAAAAGTCAAGCTAAACTGAATCGTAGACATGCTAAATGGGTTGAATTCATTGAGACTTTCCCTTATGTCATTAAACACAAGAAGGGAAAAGAAAATGTTATTGCTGATGCATTGTCTCGTCGCTATACTATGCTTTCACAACTTGACTTCAAAATATTTGGTTTGGAGACCATCAAAGATCAATATGTGCATGATGATGATTTTAAAGATGTAATGCAGAATTGTAAAGAAGGAAGAATGTGGAACAAGTTTGTCGTTAACAATGGATTTGTGTTTCGTGCTAACAAGCTATGCATTCCAGCTAGCTCCGTTCGTCTTTTGTTGTTGCAGGAGGCGCATGGAGGAGGATTAATGGGACACTTTGGCGTGAAGAAGACGGAGGACGTACTTGCTACACATTTCTTTTGGCCAAAGATGAGACGGGATGTTGAGCATTTTATTGCTCGATGCACTACATGTCAAAAAGCTAAGTCACGACTCAATCCTCATGGTTTATATATGCCTTTGCCTGTACCTAGTGTTCCTTGGGAGGATATATCTATGGACTTTGTTTTAGGTTTACCTCGAACAAAGAAGGGGAGGGATAGCATATTTGTTGTCGTGGATAGATTCTCGAAAATGGCACACTTTATACCATGTCATAAAAGCGATGATGCTGTTAATGTTGCTGATTTTTTCTTTCGTGAAATTATTCGCTTGCATGGTGTGCCAAATACTATTGTTTCAGATCGTGGTACTAAATTTCTTAGCCACTTTTGGAGATGTTTATGGGCTAAGTTGGGGACTAAACTGCTTTTTAGTACTACTTGTCACCCCCAAACTGATGGACAAACTGAAGTAGTCAATAGAACGTTGTCTACTATGCTTAGGGCTGTTTTGAAGAATAATAAAAAAATGTGGGAGGAATGCTTGCCTCATATTGAATTGGCTTATAATCGTTCATTGCATTCTACTACTAAGATGTGCCCTTTCGAAGTTGTGTATGGTTTCCTACCTCGTGCACCTATTGATTTGTTGCCTCTTCCATCTTCGGAGAAGGTTAATTTTGATGCTAAACAACGTGCTGAATTGATTTTAAAAATGCATGAGTTAAGTAAGGAAAACATTGAGCGTATGAATGCTAAATATAAACTTGCTGGAGATAAGGGTAGAAAACATGTTCTGTTTGCACCTGGAGATCTTGTTTGGTTACATTTGCGTAAGGATAGATTTCCTGATTTGCGCAAATCAAAGCTAATGCCACGTGCTGATGGTCCCTTTAAGGTGTTAGAGAAAATAAATGATAATGCATATAAACTTGAGCTGCCTGCAGATTTTGGGGTTAGTCCCACTTTTAACATTGCAGATTTGAAGCCTTATTTGGGTGAGGAAGATGAACTTCCGTCGAGGACGACTTCATTTCAAGAAGGGGAGGATGATGAGGACATCAATACAATTGTTACACCCACAGCCCCTGCTGCTATACCTACTGGACCAATTACTAGAGCTCGTGCACGCCAACTAAATTACCAGGTACTTTCGTTTCTTGGTAATGATTCTAATGTTCATGAGAATATGATGCTGCCTAAATTGGATACATTTGTTTTGCTTACAAATGAAGGGCCTAGCTTGGAGAAGGATGAACATTGGAGCAAGAACAAGCATGGAGATGATGGCATGCGCAAGGGGAACAAGAACGGAGTTACAAGTGATGATTTCAGGACTTTGAAGCCACCATAATGGGTGCATGAAGCCTTGGACGAAATATACAAGTTGCCACTTCATAAATTTCGTCCCGAGGCTATTTTAGGTGCTGCGTCACCTTATTATTGGGCCAGGCCCATGTAATTTCGAAATACATAAGTATAGGCTATTTTTAGAGTCCGTATGTGTGGGGAAACAAGAGATAGGGTTGATTTCGGACCCCTCCACCAAGGGCCACGAAATTCCCCCCTCTTCCTCCATATATACAGCCCTTAGGGCATCGTTTAGACTTTGGGTTTTGTTTAGATTAAAAGTTCGCCATAACTTTTTCTCAAAAATTGATCTTAAAAGTGGCTATTATCAAATACGCATTCATGAGGGTGATGAATGGAAAACCGCTTTCAAAACCAAATTTGGCTTATATGAGTGGTTAGTTATGCCTATGGGTTTATCGGAAGCTCCCGGTACTTTCGTGCGTCTTATGCATCATGTACTTCGACCTTACATTGGAATCTTTGTTGTGGTTTACTTTGATGATATTCTTGTGTTTAGCAAAACCATGAAAGAGCATCTTGATCATGTTAGACTTGTTTTGCAAATGCTTCGAAAGGAAAGTCTTTATGCCAACATGAAAAAGTGCACATTTGGTGTTGACAAAGTGGTTTTCTTGGGTTTCGTTGTCTCTTCCAAGGGTGTCCATGTTGATGAAACTAAAATTGAAGCAATTAAAACTTGGCCCCAACCCAACAATTTGCAACAAGTGCGAAGTTTCCTTGGTCTTGCAGGTTTTTATCGTCGCTTTGTGAAAGATTTTAGCACAATTGCCGCTCCTTTGCATGCTTTGAGCAAGAAGAATACTCCTTTCGTTTGGGGATCTTTGCAATCAACCGCTTTTGAAGAGCTCAAGTCTTTGCTTACACATGCTCCGATTCTTGCTTTGCCCAACTTTGACAAAACTTTTGAGGTTCATTGTGATGCAAGTGGTACCGGAATTGGCGGAGTTTTATTGCAAGAAAAACGAGCCATTGCATATTTTAGTGAGAAACTCTCCGGTGCTCAACTTAACTATCCCACATATGACAAAGAATTGTATGCTCTAGTGCGTGTACTACATGTTTGGGAACATTATCTTCGACCTCATGAGTTTGTCATCCATACTGATCAGGAAACGCTTAAATACTTAAAAGGTCAAACTAAGTTGAACAAGCGACATGCTAAATGGAGTGAATTTGTCGAATCTTTCCCATATGTGATCAAGTACATTAAGGGTAAGGAAAATGTAGTTGCCGATGCACTTTCTCGCATATGCACGCTTGTGACTAAACTTGAGTTGAATGTCATTGGCTTTGAACAAATAAAAGACTTGTATGCCAATGATCCATCTTTTGCACCTCATTATGCTAGATGTTTGACGCATACATCTTGGGAACAATATTACATCAAGGATGGTTATCTTATGAGAGCTAACAAACTATGCATTCCCGAGTCTTCTCTTCGTTTGCTACTTTTGCAAGAGGCTCGTGGAGGTGGACTCATGGGACACTTTGGACGCGACAAGACTTTTGCCACGCTCTCCAAGAACTACTTTTGGCCCAAGATGTTCCGCGACGTCTCACGCTTCACCACCCGATGCTCTACATGTCGCAAAGCTAAGTCTAAAGCTCAATCTCATGGTCTTTACATGCCTCTTCCTATTCCCTATCAACCATGGGAAGACATTAGTATGGATTTTGTACTTGGTTTGCCTAGAACTCAAAATGGAAAGGATTCCGTGTTTGTCATTGTGGACCGATTCTCTAAGATGGCACATTTCATTCCTTGCAACAAGATAGACGATGCTTCACATATTGCAAATCTCTTTTGTAGGGAAATCTTGTGCCTCCATGGAGTACCAAAGACAATTGTCTCCGATCGAGACGTCAAGTTCTTGAGTTACTTTTGGAAGACTCTATGCGCCAAGCTCGGAATCAAGCTCTTGTTCTCATCCGCATACCATCCTCAAACCGACGGCCAAACGGAGGTGACGAACTGAACACTATCCACTCTACTTCGTGTGTTGATCAAGAAGAACATCAAGGAGTGGGAGGCGTGTCTACCCATCACCGAGTACGCCTACAACCGGGCAAGACATTCGACTACCGGCAAGTCCCCCTTCCAGGTCGTCTACGGCTTCGACCCGTTGTCACCATTGGACATACTACCTCTTCCTCTACAAGAGCGCACTAACATGGATGCGAGTGCACGAGCAAGCTACATAAAGAAGATGCATGAGGATACAAGGCACACCATCGAGCGCCAAGTACAACGACTAGCGTCCAAGCTCAACATCAACAAGCAACCCATGATGTTCAACATTGGAGACCTAGTGTGGCTGCACCTTTGCAAGGACCGCTTCCCCAACGAACGCAAGTCCAAGCTTCTCCCTCGAGCCGACGGACCCTTCAAGGTACTAGCACGCTACAACAACAATGCTTACAAGATCGACCTCCCACGCGACAAGTACAACGTGAGCGACATCTTCAACGTCTCCGATCTATCCCCGTACCATGGTGATGAGGATTACGATCCGAGGTTGGATCTTTCACAAGGGGGGGAGATGATGCGGAGCATCCCATGATCATCCCCATGGACGCATCTACATCCCCTACAACACCACTTGGACCTATGACTCGAGCACGTGCAAGAGCTCTCGAAACCGAGGTGACATCTCTCCTCTCCCAATTCCCTTTCGATTCACTTGAGACATGGTTACTACCTCAAACGGAAACGCTATGCATTCTCAGGTACCAAGGAGTTCACCGTGAAGAAGCTAGGAAGCAAGAAGAACCGGAAGCGGAAGACATGCGTGAAGACGGAGAGGAAAAACGCCAAGGACCAGACTGGTCGGACGATCCGGACGGCGGCCCGGATGATCTGGACAGAGCCCGGACGATCCGGACCCCGGCCCGGACGATCCGGCTATTTGACACCGAAGACAACAGAAGCTCCAGCCTGAAGCCGGATCATCCAGACCCCGTCCCGGATCATCCGGACCCTGCCCGGACATCCGGACCGCCAGCCAGACGTCTGGCCCTGCGCCTTCATCAGCCGAGCCTCCGGATCATCCGGGCCTCCACCCGGACCATCCGGACCAGCCCGGATCATCCGGCTCCGGACCCGGATCATCCGGCTAGCGCCTGTGTACGCGTGTTGGGCTGAGCCCATATACCCCTTCACCCCCTAGCCTATAAATAGGACTCCTCCTCCTCCTTTTGAGACTTAGCATTGGATTAGCTCATTTTGTGTGAGAGCCTTTGCTCATCCACTTGGATACTTCTCCTCGGAGATCAGGACCTCTCCGGAGAAGATCCCCAAGTGGATTCAAGACCCCTCTTTAGGGAAGAACATCAAGGCCTCCTCTTGGAGAAGAACCGTTCCATTGTATCCTTTCCCTTTGTTGATTGTGGACCATGTGTTACCTTATGTGTGTGATGATCTAGCACTCGTGTAATCGATTCTTGTTCGGTTTAGTGATTCTCTCTCGTTTCCCTCGTATTCCCCTTTGTGATTTCCGCGCGTTTCTCGTGTTTCTCCCGTGGGATCCCTCCAAACGTGAAAGATCGACTACTTAGGGTTCCGCCCTACATCAACCGTAGAGAGAATAATATTTACACAAGTTCAATCTGCTGACGTATTTTGTGGCGTGACGTCACACCACAACCAAGCTTTTACTCGAATCGTTTTTATTATACCACCTCAGCGCGTTTAGCGAAGCGGTTTCCTTGGCACGTCTTGTCGAAGCAGAGATCGTGTTCCCCTTATTCCGGGATTCCCATCAATACGGACGTGGGTAACCCAACCGCGCCATTGATTGCGGTGCATGGGAGAAAAGCGAGTTTTACCAGGCTAGTGGGGACGCATAGTTTCGTCCGCCCATATATAAGGGGATAAGGATCCACCTTTTTTTACCTACGCCTTCTTCCTCCTTTGCTTATCCATCTCCGCGCACTCGAGCTCCAGCGCCCAAGTCCGCACATCTCACCTCGACCTTCTCCAGCCATGTCCGGAGCGGGAGGCAAGTGGATGGCCTCCTCCGTTACGGAGGGGAACATCAAGAAGCTGCGCAGCACCGGATATCTGTGCAGCGACATCGTGCACCGGCTCCCCGACGAGGGGCAGCTCATCCCCACCCCCGGGCCCCATGAGAGGGTGGTATTCGTTCCCCATTTCCTCCGCGGACTGGGCTTCCCACTCCACCCCTTTGTTCGGGGGCTCATGTTCTACTACGGCCTGGATTTCCACGATCTGGCCATGAATTTCATCCTCAATATCTCGGCGTTTATCGTCGTGTGCGAGGCCTTCCTCTGCATCCAGCCCCACTTCGGCTTGTGGCTAAAGACCTTCAATGTCAAGCCGAAGGTTGTGAAGGGCAGCCAAGCAGAGTGCGGAGGCGCCATGGTGGGCAAAATGCCCAATGTCACTTGGCTTGAGGGCGCCTTCGTGGAAACCATCAAAGGGTGGCAATCGGGGTGGTTCTACATCACCGAGCCGCGTGACCCTAAATGGGCAGCGGGCCTCGAATTCAGATCTGGCATCCCCATGCGGCTCACCTCCTGGAAAGAGAAAGGCTTGCTATGGGGTAGTTCGGAAGAGCTGACCGGACACCAGTCCTATCTCCAAACCCTGGTGAACAAGAAGCTCAAGCTTGTCAACGTGATCCAGGTCATGCTCGTCCGCCGGATTCTCCCCTGCCAGCAACGGGACTTCAATTTGTGGGAGTTTGATCCGGCACAGCACCGAACCTTGAGCGGGCTCTTCGACACTACGTACGAAGATGCCTGGAGGGTGCTGTTAAGGGGCGCCGAAGCTCCCGCATCCGCTACCGAAGATCGCGGATTCAGCTCGCAGCGTCCGGCTAGCGAGGTAAACCATGTTATCCTTTATGGGACACTTGCTTTTCATGTTTTGACTTTATGCGGGATCTAAACTCCCAATACCTTTAACAGGCCTGGCAGGCAACGTCCAGACAGGTTAACTGTCCGGCTCCCCTTCCAGAAGACCCAGCGGATGCCCGTTTGATAGGGCTGCTGGTCCCGGCACTTTACATAGTGCCGGAGAAGAAGGCCAAGAAGAAGGCCACGGGAACCCGAAGGAGTTCCCGGCGTCAGGTGGTATCGGACTCATCGTCCGATGACTCCGAGGCGGACTCCTCCCACGAGGACGAGGAGGAGAAGAAAGAGGCCTCTCCCCCGGCGGGGGGAGAGAAGAAGAGGAAGGCCTCCCCAACGAGGGAGGCCGAAGGGTCCAAGAAGGGAAGGACCCTTCCCCCGGACTGTTCCGCCAACTTCGGCGACGGCGACGAGGAGTGGCCCGCAAGGGCCAAGCCCCTGGCGAGATCGTAAGTATCTGGACTCCCGAATAACTTCATGATTTTTCTTTTCACACAGTGTCTTTCTAATGCCGCATACAACCCTGCAGTCCGCCGAAGGACGATCTTCCCGCTTCGTCGAGCGGGTCCTTGGGTACGTCGGATGTGGATAGTACTTCACTTCCGACCACCTCCACCCCCCGTGATGCCGACGACGCCGAGGTGGGATCCCAGAGAGGGACCCACCCGGAGGAGGAGGCCCCGGAGGTGCCACAGGGCAACCTCCCGGACTTCGTACCGGACTCCGCAACGGAACCTGTAGTGGTTCCGGAGTCCGGCGGGCGGCCCCTTCGTAAGAAGGGCAACACTGTGACGCCAGCGGCCTCCGTCCAACCGGAGGCACCGGATAACTTGCTGGAGGAGCTCAACGGCGCTTCCATTGAAGAGGAACACCGCACTGTCATGAGTGCGCTGATTCAGAAGGTTCAGCTCGCCAAAAGCGGGCTGACCGAGGCCTGCAGCAGCCTTCTAACAGGCTTTGAGGTAAGAATTTTAATATATGTAAAATAGTACTGCATAGATAGTAGCCCCTGATGCTCGGTTCGGTCTTTGAAAAGAAAAGTCGGACTGAGGATCTAAAAAGATATACGTAGGAGTCTTAAAAAATATGTCAATATGGGATTGCAGGCTGCGCTGCTGACCTCTGCCGCACTGACTGCGGAGGTCAATGCTTTGAAGCAAGGCCTCGAGCAGTCTGAGAACGAGCTCGACTGTGCCAAGAAGCAGCTCGAGGACAAGGAAGGTGAGTAACACCTTATTAAAGTTGTACCTTACAGAAAAGGATTTGGTTGCAAGAGGAATGACAAGGATAACGTGGGTACTCCAGGGGCCACGAACGAGGTGGCGACCCTGAAGGAGGCGGTGTCCGCGGCCGAACGTAATGCGGCCGCGGAGCGTGCTGGGCGAGAGAAGCAGGAGGCGCGGGTGGCGGAGGTACAGCAAGAGCTCCAGGCTCTCGTGGAAAAACATGAGAGTTTGGAGCGCGACTCGAAGACTCGAGAGTCCGAGCTTGCATCGGCTCTTGAGAGTGCCAAAGCCGCTAAGGCCGAAGCCCACAAGGCCCTCCAGGAAATCGAGGCATTGAAGAAAATAGCGGCGGGTAAGGCATTTTTCATGCAAAGCAAGCATGTGAATGTCGATTACCTATTACTTACCCGAATTCGGAGCTCTCCAGGAGCGTTCGCAGATCTGCCCCGCAGCGTGTCCGATGTTGCCGCTTTCCACAGGGCCGAGGAGGGGAGCTCGATGGAGAAGGTCTTCTGGTCTCAGTATGCTGAGGCCGGACATCCGGTGCCCCTTAGCGACCAGCTGAAGCAGCTGGTCGAGCTCCACAAGTTGGCCGAACAGGCCATGAAGGGCCTCATAGTTCGGCTGTGGCCCAAGGAGGCCATGCCTGGGAGCTACTTCGGCCTGGTGCGGCGGCTGGTGGATGCTTATCCATGTGTTGAAGTCATCAAGCACTCCGCCTGCATTGAAGGTGCCCGTCGGGCCCTTGCCTGTGCTAAGGTGCACTGGGGCAAGATGGACACTGAGAAACTTGTGACGGATGCGCCACCGCCGGGCAAGGAGTATCGCTCGCCCGAGATGTATTATAAGGGTGTCCTGAAGGGTGCCCGCATGATTGCGGGTGGGTGCTCCAAAGATGTAATATTTGAATAGACTCGCATTTTGTTATCCTGTGCACTGAAAACTTTGTTCATGTGCGCTAAGCAACGCTTGTTAATTTAAAATATTACCTTCTGTGCGGCCATTTATCAAATCTGAGAGATGGCAAGTCGTCGGCTTTAGCCCCCATGCCACGAGTGCTGGGGTGTTCGGGATAAATTTGAGCACTCTTGTTCCCATTTTTGGGTCCATCTAGGGAGGCGCTCAACACAACGAACGAGGCAACCGGACTTATAATGCTTGAACACTCTCACTTAGCCATAGAATTCTATAATTTTAAATTTCGGCGAAACCCCTAGTGTTTGGAAGGCTGAATTCGGGGCGCTATCCACGCCTGGGCCGGACAAAGCCGGTTCCTCGCTCTAAGCGGCATAAGTCTTTAGGGACTCGAAAAAACCTCTCGAATAGCGACCAGCTCTCGCCTCATCATGACGGTCAGTTTTAGCTTTCTCCACTGAGGCGCTCGCCCAGCTCAACTGGGGCGCAATCGCAGTGGTTCTCCCAGCGCTACCTTAGCCGATACAACGGAACGTAAGGTACCAAAACATGGGAGCCGGGCAAACCCAACTATTGACCCAAGACATGATTCGGAGCCGATGCATATAATGCTATAAGTTCGGGGTGCCGCACTTGTGAAAGTGTTCGGACTTATCACACCATAATGTGGGGAACTTAAGCCCCTGGTGTATTTAGCCGTACCAACGTGTACGGATGCAACATGTCATAAATGAACATATGTATAAGAAAGGAATGCAATTATAAGCAAAAAAGCGATGCATTGTTTATTCAAGAAATACTGCCATGAATGCAGAACGATACAAATAGTGTGGTAAGCAAGGGATGGGACTATTAAACATGTCCCCCTCCAGGGGTAGGCTGCGGAATGGTGTATAAAACAGATTTAATGCTCGTAATGGAGACCACCTAGATACTCGTCGTAGCCTTTCTCCTTCCCTGGCTGTTGCATCGTGAGTTCGGCAGGTCTACTGCCGGACAGGGCCTCTGGTGAACGGAGTCCTGTGGATAACAAGAAAAGAAAAAGGAAAAAGAAAGGATGACACACTTGGGAGCCCCTCGTGTGGTTAAGCCGCATTCTGGGCCTGTCGTGGTCGTGCCCCTCCCCCTATGCCCATGGTATCTCCAGAGCATAATGATGTACACGAAGGACCTGTCTTGCAATTTTGCAAGGGCTGGGGTTGGGGCCGCATTGCTACGCGTGCTCGGAACGTGCCAGGTGGTCTTGTTGTAGGTTACTCCGGGCGTGTTTAGCCATGTCCGGTCGCTTAATGGCCGGACTCGAGAATTGCCTTAAGAGGCTGCACTGTACTTGTGCCGCGAGAGCCGCTATATGTTCCTCCATTCGGAGAGAGCGTTCAATGTTTCCGTTGACCGTGATGACTCCTCGAGGGCCTGGCATCTTGAGCTTGAGGTATGCGTAGTGCGGCACCGCGTTGAACTTTGCAAACGCGGTCCATCCGAGCAGAGCATGATAGCCGCTGCGGAACGGAACTATGTGAAGATTAACTCCTCGCTTCGGAAGTTATCCGGGGATCCGAAGACCACTTCCAGTGTAACTGAGCCTGTATAATTGGCTTCTACACCTGGTATGACGCCTTTGAAGGTCGTCTTCGTGGGTTTAATCCTTGAGGGGTCTATGCCCATCTTGCGCAATGTATCCTGATAAAGCAGGTTCAGGCTGCTGCCGCCGTCCATCAGGACTCTAGTGAGGTGAAATCCATCGATGATTGGGTCTAAAACCAATGCGGTGAATCCGCCATGGCGGATGCTGGTGGGGTGGTCCCTTCGATCAAAAGTGATCGGGCAGGAGGACCATGGGTTGAACTTCGGGGCGACTGGCTCCATCGCGTATACGTCCCTGAGTGCACGCTTCCGCTCCCTCTTGGGTATGTGGGTTGCGTATATCATGTTCACCGTACGCACTTGTGGGGGGAAACCCTTCTGTCCTCTACTGTTCGGCGGTCGGTTCTCTTCCTCGTCATCGCGATGCAGCCCTTTGTCATTGTTTTCGGCGATTAGCTTGCCTGCCTGCTTGGATACCCAACAGTCCCTGTTGGTGTGGTTAGCTGGCTTTTCGGGGGTGCCGTGTATCTGGCACGAGCGATCGAGTATTCGGTTCAAATTGGACGAACCCGGAGTAGTTCTTTTGAATGGCTTTTTTCGCTGACCGGGTTTGGAGCCTCTGAATCCGGCATTGACTGTCATATCCTCAGTATTGTCGCCGTTAATGCGGCGTTTGTGCTTGTTGCGACGCGACCTGCCGTTGCGGTCCTTGGTATCCGGACTGCCAGAATTTTTGCTGAGGTTGTTGCTGCAGCCTAGCCAGCTGACCTCTCCCGCGCAGAAGCGGGTCATTAGTGATGTGAGGGCTGCCATGGATTTCGGCTTTTCCTGTCCCAGGTGCCGGGCAAGCCACTCGTCGCGGATGTTGTGTTTGAAGGCCGCGAGGGCCTCCGCATCCGGACAGTCAATGATTTGATTTTTCTTAGTTAAGAACCGTGTCCAGAATTGTCTGGCCGATTCGTCTGGCTGCTGAATTATATGGCTTAGGTCGTCAGCGTCTGGTGGTCGCACATACATGCCCTGGAAGTTATCAAGGAATGCGGCTTCCAGGTCCTCCCAACACCCAATTGATTCTGCTGGCAAGCTGTTAAGCCAATGCCGAGCTGGTCCTTTAAGCTTGAGTGGGAGGTATTTGATGGCATGAAGATCATCACCGCGGGCCATGTGGATATGAAGGAGATAGTCTTCGATCCAAACCGCGGGGTCTGTTGTGCCATCGTTGGATTCAATATTCACGGGTTTAAACCCTTCGGGGATTTGATGATCCATTACTTCATCTATGAAGCATAGTGGGTGTGCGGCGCCTCTGTATTGGGCTATATCACGATGTAGCTCAAACGAGCTTTGTCTACTGTGTTCGGCCCGGCCGGACTTGCTGTGTCCGGCGCGACGGATGTCATCGTGTATCATGGGGCGCCCACGCTGATGAGGACATCAATACCATTGTTACACCCACAGCCCCTACTGCTACATATACGGGACCAATTACTAGAGCTCGCGCACGCCAATTAAATTATCAGGTACTTTCGTTTCTTGGTAATGATTCTAATGTTCATGAGAATATGATGTTGCCTAAATTGGATACATTTGTTTTGCTTACAAATGAAGGGCCTAGCTTGGAGAAGGATGAACATTGGAGCAAGAACAAGCATGGAGATGATGCCATGCACAAGGGAACAAGAACAGAGTTACAAGTGATGATTTCAGGACTTTGAAGCCACCATAATGGGTGCATGAAGCCATGGACGAAATATACAAGATGCCACTTCATAAATTTCGTCCCGAGGCTATTATAGGTGCTGCGTCACCTTTTTATTGGGCCAGGCCCATGTAATTTCGAAATACATAAGTATAGGCTATTTTTAGAGTCCGTATGTGTGGGGAAACAAGAGATAGGGTTGATTTCGGACCCCTCCACCAAGGGCCACGAAATTCCCCCTCTCTTCCTCCATATATACAGCCCTTAGGGCACCGTTTAGACTTTGGGTTTTGTTTAGATTAAAAGCTCGCCATAGCTGCAACTTCGCGTACTTCGTTTGTGTTCAACGACCAGACAAAGGTGTCACAGAACCCCACCTTGATCAATAAAGCTTTCATCTTATATTCGCAATATCCAGATTGTAATCTTACTTTCTTGCTTGTTTTTCGTTTGCTCGCAGGAAACAGACCCTCGTGGTCAGGTTGATCGTGCTCCGGCGTGGTCAATAACCTCTCGGAGTTGGTTTAGCGATTGCTAAGGTGCGACGTCCTCGCACGTTCATCGTCGGATCGTCAAAGTCGACTTCCACCAAAGCGATATCCATCATCTCATCGAAAGACGGGACACCTTTGCCTCTATCAAGTGGTATCAGATTTCCAGGTTGCTCGGTGAGATTTTACAGTTTTTCGTAGTTTAGATCGAGTATGTTCTTCATACCTATAGTCCACGAAAAAGCCAAAAAAAAATTAGGGTTAGTTCGTCCCATCCGAACCAATCTGAGCCTTGCATAATCTTTTCTGTATTTGCTTTGTTGAATTTGCGGTGCATCGTCGTGTCCAGTTGCTGGTCTTAGCGTCTAGTCTTTTAGAGTTTCGAGTTCTGTTCACAGGTTGTCATGTCGCCGCTGCCATATATCACCACCGCATCATCATCGTCGCTGTTGCCATATACCACCACCACATATTCACCACCAATCCGAATCCATATACGCCACCACATATCCGCCGCCATCACGCCAATCCGAGTTCACCTGCAACATATATCCGCCACCTGTCCGTGTTCCACCAGATTCATCTCCGCCACCAGTCCGAGTTCCACCAGATTCATCTCCGCCACCAGTCCTAGTCCGAGTCCAGTAATTGTTGCATTGTTCTCGATTTCCAGATCACGCGACACTCTGAGTCGTGACAGAGAAGGACTTCCCAACTTCCGAGCCATCCGCAGAAGAAAAATAGTTCCAATTTCAAAAAAAAACTAAGTCTGGAAAATTCTGGCTAGGCAGTTTTTAGACCATTTGTAGACTTTTTTGAAAAAAAATTGTTATGGAGCAAAAAAAAAGAGGAAAAAAAAAGTGCAAAAAAAGAGAAAAAAAATTCAGAGTGTGCTCCTCCCTTGTTTACGTGCCGCGCCGTGATTTTGTTGGTGTTCTAGGCTCGCGTCTCTAGCACAGTCTAGCCTAGCACCAGCACAGTACCGTCGTTGAGCGTTTATTCAACTTTGCATCTCTGAATTGATTATTGCTGACCCTTTTTGCTACCATATTATAAGCCTTCCCAGCTCCACATACATCTACGTCGTGCGTTTGACTCTCCCTGGTAATCGCTCTATCCAAGCTTTGAGAGTTTTGACTACAACGGTTGCCGATCACCGCCTGTTGCTGGGTAAGAACTGGTAAGAATTTGAGTTTTGCTTGACGGATTTGTGACACCCACCACCACCACTTGTTCGTAGTCTGTAGGATCATATTCTTGTGTGTTTCTATTGCTGCTAACCATGCCAGGATCACAAGCCGACGAGATTGACTGGGAGAATTTATCGAACAAGGAGCTTCATGATAAGTTTCAGCAAATGATGACTGAACAGGTGCAAGATGTGCTGAACAATTTTGAAGAGGCCATGGAGAAGATCACTGGCCTTGAGAAGACGTTCGAAACAAAGCTCGATAACAAGTCTAATGAATTGCTCGCGCGTCTTCCACCACCACCACTCGCTGCACCTAATGCACCTCTCCAACAACAACAACAACGACTACCTCTGATAGAGGCAAAGGTCCCGATCTTTCGATGAGATGATAACTATCGATTTGGTGGAGACGACTTTGACGATCCGACTACAAACGTGCACGACGTTGCGTCTTAGCAATCGCTAAACCAATCTCCTGAGGTTACTGACGATGCTGGAAGCACGGTCAGCCTGACCACGAAGGTCTATTCCTGCAAGCAATCGAAGAACGAGCAAGAATATGATAAAGCAATCTGAATATTGCAAATATATGTGAAGTATTGATAATGGTGGGGATCCGGAAGCGGTCTTGGTCTGGTCGTTGGACACAAACGAAGTACACGAAGTTGCAATGGTTAACTTTTAACTAAACAAATCCCAAGGAAAAGCTACTAGATGGATCTACTTATATAGGAGCAAGGGGTGGCGGCCAAGGAGGTGGGAGGACGTCCCAAGGCAGCCTAAAACTAAATCTAGGTCATACAAGGCCAATGGGCCCAAGTGGAGGTGATGTAACACCTTTGGACTTGTAGTTTGACTCGGATTTTGCTGCAGCATCAGATTGTTTCGTCCACAACTCAACACTCCGGACGAATTTGAAGGTGATTCCACTTGGGTTGGAAAATGCACGAAATCTAGTTTCCAACAAAAAAAGAATCACCCAATTCGGAGTCCGTATGAAAAACTTGTGTGCGTTTTGAGTCAGGTATGTCTGTGCAGTCCGAATCTGAATCCAGAACGTGAGAGACTTGGACTCTATCTTCTCTTGGGCCAAAAGTGACGTGAGAGAACTTTTTGGACAACAAATAAACATCTCTTTCTTCCTTATCTTCATATGTGGATTGTACAAATGTCCCATACACCTGCAATTAGACAAAACACAAAAGTGTGTGAAGTATTTTTGTTCTGGATAACACAAATAGATTATTGAATAGTTTGCACTAGAAATCACCTGACAAATATGCATATATGCAATATTTTTGGTCATATCCAAGGTAGTCATGTCCTCATCATCCTCCCCTTCTTGAAAATAAAGCAGTCCTCGGCGTTGCTTAATCTGAAATGTGGCTAACAAAAGAGACAAGGTGTACATGTTGTATATGTATATGTCATCCATTTTTACTTCCCTTGATTTTTGCATATATGACACATGAATAGATGAGTAACTTGCATAGTTCATAAAATCTAAAGCCAAAAAATTAGCACAAGAAGTAGAAGGCATGAAAATATTGCAACTCAGTTTGCACATATAAGTGAAGCTCTTATTCATTTCAAAAGATTGACAATGTTCATCATTAAACCATCCCAACATTGGTGAATAAACCTTACTTGCATCAAATTTACATGCTACAACATGCTTAAATAAGCAAACATGCAATAAGTCATTCAACACAGAATCATCACCAAGATTACATGTCATATCAAAATGATTAAACATTGGTTCTTTTGCATCAATAGTTAATTCAATGGGTGCACTCAAAATTGTTGGTATTTCAGTTGTTTGATCACATGGCAAAGTCAAATTATCAACGTAGTCCTCTAAAATAGGTGGTGTGATCAAAGTAGTGGGTAGCTCATCAGATGGTGCATTCAAATTGACAAGGCATTCATCATTCTCATGTAGAGATGGAAGATCAGTACCTTTGTCATTACCTCTTATGATCAACTCAGATGATGTAGCCACTCTCGGGGGCGATGTGTCACATGGTGGAGGTGATGTAGTCCTGACAACAACGGATGTGGTTGTCATAGTATGCCTAGTAGTTGAAAGAACAATCATATCAACTCTTGGAATGTGCAGTGTGCGCTTGTTCTCCTCGTGGCCAACACGTCGTTTTATTTCCTGTTCAGCTTTGCAAGCAAGATGAAACAAATGGTCCATAGGATAACACTCTTCATGAATTAGTATCTCTTGAATATCACGGTTTAATCCTCCCCAAAATCTATCCATAAAATCATCTTCACTTTCTTCTAAAGAGGAATGCAACAAGGTAGTTTGTAAATCATCATAATATTTTGTTACAGTTTCACTACCTTGTTTTAAGTGTTGCAACTTCTTAATCATGTCACGAGTATAATAAGCAGGGACGAAAGTATGTCGCATGGCAAGTTTCAAATCATCCCAAGTAATAGGTATATAATCAGGGTGTAACCGACAATATTCACTCCACCAAACCAAAGCATAACCAGTGAAAGAACCAACCGCAACCTTAACCTTTTTATGTTCATTGAAATTATGGGAAGCAAATATATTTTTTATGTCGAACTCCCATTCAATATATAAAGCAGGTTTAAAACGGCCATTAAATGGTGGTATAGATACATTAACCTGATCATGTGCATTTCGATGTTTGTGCACCTCTCGTGACGGTTGTGGTATTTGCAAAGGTGGTGGCACGTCTCCCGCGATCGACAAAGCCCATGAATTGACTCTGGATCCTGTCATGATTAGTAGAACAAGAAACAAAACCCAAAAATAATGTTCCTATAACTACTAGGATGTGGTGGTAAAACGCTCACAGTAAAGCAAATATCAATGTCTTACAAGTTCTTACCATGCAGCAGGCGGTGATCGGCAACCAGCGGTGTCAAGTAACTCCGAATATTGAGTAAAGCGATTGCCAGGGGAGCGTACGTATACACGGTGTAGAAATATGTGGAGCTGGGTTGGCTATATATGGTAGCAAAAGATTAGCAATAATCAATTCAAAGATGCAATGTTGAATAAACGCTCAACGACGGTACTGTGCTGATCCTAGGCTAGACCGAACTAGAGACGCGAGCCTAGAACACTAATGAGGTCACGTCGTAGCACAACTAGCATCAATGAAGGATACAAAGTAGCTATGGACAGCAAGATATAAGTGAAGATCACAACGGCAGTAAAGATAATGATGTGAAACAATAGCCAAGCTGTTTTACTGAACAGTGCACAAAACAGATTCCAATCCGAATTCAGGTACTTGATTGATTCTAGATAGATCCAATTTTTTTTCTTCTCTCTTTTTTTTTCTCACGCTTTTTTTTCTTTTTCTTCTCCCTCTTTTTCTTTTTTTCCTTTCCTTTTTTCTCTCTTTTTTTATCTTCTTTTTCTCCCTCTTTCCAAGACAAACTAGATAAGATGCAGATTCGATCAGGCGAAGATGTGAGTGACTCAACTATGATTATGACAATAAACAGTGCGTAGCACGTGGTGGAAATTGGTGGATTGGATGGTGGACAGCGGATGGGATAATGATGCAGCGGCTGCGTGACTAATGTGAACAGAACTCGAAACTCTAAAGGAACTAGACACTAAGACCAGCAACTCGACACGACGATGCAACCGATAATTCAACTATGCAAGCAATGAAAAGAAAATTGCAAAGGTTCAGACTGGCTTGGACCAAGGATGAATAGATCTAACTCTTTTTTGTGGCTTTTTCTTGGACAATAGGTAAGAAAATAAATCTAATCTAGGAAAACTGGAAATTCTCACCGAGCAACCTGAAAACTGATACCACTTGATAGAGGCGAGGGTGTCCCGATCTTTCGATGAGATGATAACTATCGATTTGGTGGAGACGACTTTGACGATCCGACTACAAACGTGCACGACGTTGCGCCTTAGCAATCGCTAAACCAATCTCCTGAGGTTACTGACGATGCGAGAAGCACGGTCAGCCTGACCACGAAGGTCTATTCCTGCAAGCAATCGAAGAACGAGCAAGAATATGATAAAGTAATCTGAATATTGCAAATATATATGAGGTATTGATAATGGTGGGGATCCGTAAGCGGTCTTGGTCTGGTCGTTGGACACAAACGAAGTACACGAAGTTGCAATGGCTAACTTTTAACTAAACAAATCCCAGCGAAAAGCTACTAGATGGATCTACTTATATAGGAGCAAGGGGTGGCGGCCAAGGAGGTGGGAGGACGTCCCAAGGCAGCCTAAAACTAAATCTAGGTCGTACAAGGCCAATGGGCCCAAGTGGAGGTGATGTAACACCTTTGGACTTGTAGTTTGACTCGGATTCTGCTGCAGCATCAGATTGTTTCGTCCACAACTCAACGCTCCGGACGAATTTGAAGGTGATTCCAATTGGGTTGGAAAGTGCACGAAATCTAGTTTCCAACAAAAAAAGAATCACCCAATTCGGAGTCCGTATGAAAAACTTGTGTGCGTTTTGAGTCAGATATGTCTGTGCAGTCCGAATCTGAATCCAGAACGTGAGAGACTTGGACTCTATCTTCTCTTGGGCCAAAAGTGACGTGAGAGAACTTTTTGGACAGCAAATAAACATCTCTTTCTTCCTTATCTTCATATGTGGATTGTACAAATGTCCCATACACCTGCAATTAGACAAAACACAAAAGTGTGTGAAGTATTTTTGTTCTGAATAACATAAATAGATTATTGAAGCCTTATTTGGGTGAGGAAGATGAACTTCCGTCGAGGACGACTTCATTTCAAGAAGGGGAGGATGATGAGGACATCAATACAATTGTTACACCCACAGCCCCTGCTGCTATACATACTGGACCAATTACTAGAGCTCGTGCACGCCAACTAAATTACCAGGTACTTTCGTTTCTTGGTAATGATTCTAATGTTCATGAGAATATGATGCTGCCTAAATTGGATACATTTGTTTTGCTTACAAATGAAGGGCCTAGCTTGGAGAAGGATGAACATTGGAGCAAGAACAAGCATGGAGATGATGGCATGCGCAAGGGAAACAAGAACGGAGTTACAAGTGATGATTTCAGGACTTTGAAGCCACCATAATGGGTGCATGAAGCCTTGGACGAAATATACAAGATGCCACTTCATAAATTTCGTCCCGAGGCTATTTTAGGTGCTGCGTCACCTTATTGGGCCAGGCCCATGTAATTTCGAAATACATAAGTATAGGCTATTTTTAGAGTCCGTATGTGTGGGGAAACAAGAGATAGGGTTGATTTCGGACCCCTCCACCAAGGGCCACGAAATTCCCCCCCTCTTCCTCCATATATACAGCCCTTAGGGCATCGTTTAGACTTTGGGTTTTGTTTAGATTAAAAGTTCGCCATAGCTGCAACTTCGCGTACTTCGTTTGTGTTCAACGACCAGACAAAGGCGTCACAGAACCCCACCTTGATCAATAAAGCTTTCATCTTATATTCGCAATATCCAGATTGCAATCTTAGTTTCTTGCTTGTTCTTCGTTTGCTCGCAGGAAACAGACCCTCGTGGTCAGGTTGATCATGCTCCGGCGTGGTCAATAACCTCTCGGAGTTGGTTTAGCGATTGCTAAGGCGCGACGTCCTCGCACGTTCGTAGTCGGATCGTCAAAGTCGACTTCCACCAAAGCGATATCCATCATCTCATCGAAAGATCGGGACCCTTGCCTCTATCACTTCCTGATTTTAATAAGACTTTTGAGCTTGAATGTGATGCTAGTGGAATTGGATTAGGAGGTGTGTTATTACAAGATGGCAAACGTGTTGCATACTTTTCTGAAAAATTGAGTGGGCCTAGTCTGAATTATTCTACTTATGATAAAGAATTATATGCTCTTGTTCGGACTTTAGAAACATGGCAACATTATTTATGGCCCAAAGAATTTGTTATACATTCTGATCATGAATCTTTGAAACATATTAAAAGTCAAGCTAAACTGAATCGTAGACATGCTAAATGGGTTGAATTCATTGAGACTTTTCCTTATGTCATTAAACACAAGAAGGGAAAAGAAAATGTTATTGTTGATGCATTGTCTCGTCGCTATACTATGCTTTCACAACTTGACTTCAAAATATTTGGTTTGGAGACCATCAAAGATCAATATGTGCATGATGCTGATTTTAAAGATGTAATGCAGAATTGTAAAGAAGGAAGAATGTGGAACAAGTTTGTTGTTAACGATGGATTTGTGTTTCGTGCTAACAAGCTATGCATTCCAGCTAGCTCCGTTCGTCTTTTGTTGTTGCAGGAGGCGCATGGAGGAGGATTAATGGGACACTTTGGCGTGAAGAAGACGGAGGACGTACTTGCTACACATTTCTTTTGGCCAAAGATGAGACGGGATGTTGAGCGTTTTATTGCTCGCTGCACTACATGTCAAAAAGCTAAGTCACGACTCAATCCTCATGGTTTATATATGCCTTTGCCTGTACCTAGTGTTCCTTGGGAGGATATATCTATGGACTTTGTTTTAGGTTTACCTCGAACAAAGAAGGGGAGGGATAGCATATTTGTTGTCGTGGATAGATTCTCGAAAACGGCACACTTTATACCATGTCATAAAAGCGATGATGCTGTTAATGTTGCTGATTTGTTCTTTCGTGAAATTATTCGTTTGCACGGTGTGCCAAATACTATTGTTTCAGATCGTGATACTAAATTTCTTAGTCACTTTTGGAGATGTTTATGGGCTAAGTTGGGGACTAAACTGCTTTTTAGTACTACTTGTCACCCGCAAACTGATGGACAAACTGAAGTAGTCAATAGAACGTTGTCTACTATGCTTAGGGCTGTTTTGAAGAATAATAAGAAAATGTGGGAGGAATGCTTGCCTCATATTGAATTTGCTTATAATCGTTCATTGCATTCTACTACTAAGATGTGCCCTTTTGAAGTTGTGTATGGTTTCCTACCTCGTGCACCTATTGATTTGTTGCCTCTTCCATCTTCGGAGAAGGTTAATTTTGATGCTAAACAACGTGCTGAATTGATTTTAAAAATGCATGAGTTAACTAAGGAAAACATTGAGCGTATGAATGCTAAATATAAACTTGCTGGAGATAAGGGTAGAAAACATGTTGTGTTTGCACCTGGAGATCTTGTTTGGTTACATTTGCGTCAGGATAGATTTCCTGATTTGCGCAAATCAAAGCTAATGCCACGTGCTGATGGTCCCTTTAAGGTGTTAGAGAAAATAAATGATAATGCATATAAACTTGAGCTGCCTGCAGATTTTGGGGTTAGTCCCACTTTTAACATTGCAGATTTGAAGCCTTATTTGGGTGAGGAAGATGGACTTCCGTCGAGGACGACTTCATTTCAAGAAGGGGAGGATGATGATAGAGGCGGGGTGTCCCGATCTTTCAATGAGATGATAACTATCGATTTGGTGGAGACGACTTTGACGATCCGACTACAAACGTGCACGACGTTGCGCCTTAGCAATCGCTAAACCAACTCCGAGAGGTTGTTGACCACGCTGGAGCACGATCAACCTGACCACGAAGGTCTATTCCTGCAAGCAATCGAAGAACGAGCAAGATATGATAAAGCAATCTGAATATTGCGAATATATATGAAGTATTGATAATGTTGGGGATCCGGAAGCGGTCTTGGTCTGGTCGTTGGACACAAACGAAGTACACGAAGTTGCAATGGCTAACTTTTAACTAAACAAATCCCAAGGAAAAGCTACTAGATGGATCTACTTATATAGGAGCAAGGGGTGGCGGCCAAGGAGGTGGGAGGACGTCCCAAGGCAGCCTAAAACTAAATCTAGGTCGTACAAGGCCAATGGGCCCAAGTGGAGGTGATGTAACACCTTTGGACTTGTAGTTTGACTCGGATTCTGCTGCAGCATCAGATTGTTTCGTCCACAACTCAACGCTCCGGACGAATTTGAAGGTGATTCCACTTGGGTTGGAAAGTGCACGAAATCTAGTTTCCAACAAAAAAAGAATCACCCAATTCGGAGTCCGTATGAAAAACTTGTGTGCGTTTTGAGTCAGGTATGTCTGTGCAGTCCGAATCTGAATCCAGAACGTGAGAGACTTGGACTCTATCTTCTCTTGGGCCAAAAGTGACGTGAGAGAACTTTTTGGACAACAAATAAACATCTCTTTCTTCCTTATCTTCATATGTGGATTGTACAAATGTCCCATACACCTGCAATTAGACAAAACACAAAAGTGTGTGAAGTATTTTTGTTCTGGATAACACAAATAGATTATTGAATAGTTTGCACTAGAAATCACCTGACAAATATGCATATATGCAATATTTTTGGTCATATCCAAGGTAGTCATGTCCTCATCAACCTCCACGTCGCGAAACAGACCTCCGCCGAGCAAGCCGTGTTCCTCTTGCGTTTGGCCAAACTGTTGGTGCTGCTGTTGATACTTCTGTGGCTCCTGCTACTGATGCGGAGGAGGATGATTATGTGGGAGATTATGAGGATGAGGTTGATCAAAATCAGAACTACGTGCAGCCACCTGTACCACCACCAGCAGGTCGACCTCAGGTATATATTCATAATGGTAAGCCTGCACCACCACCTCAGGTACGAGATGATGTCCATATTCCTAAACTGAAATTGAATATTCCACCATTTGAGGGTAGATATGTCCCTGATATATATCTTACTTGGGAGTTAGAAACTGAATAACGATTTACATGTTTACAATATCCTGAGGAGAGACGAGTTGCTGCTGCTGTTTGTGCTTTCACTAGTTTTGCATGTGTATGGTGGTCTGAACATTGTAGATTATATCCTATTCCAACTACTTGGGCTGCTTTGAAAACTGCTATGCGTACGCGTTGGGTTCCACCATATTATCAACGTGAATTGCTTCAAAAATTGCAGCGTTTAAGACAAGGGAAAAATTCTGTAGAAGAATATTATCAGGAATTACAAACTGGCATGATTAGATGTGGTATTGTTGAGGAGAATGAAGCTATGCTTGCACGTTTTCTGGGTGGATTAAATGGAGAGATTCAGACCATTCTAGACTATAAGGAGTATACTAATATCACTCGTTTATTCCATCTTGCTTGTAAAGCTGAACGTGAAGTGCAGGATCGACAAGCATTGGGGCGAACTAACTTTTCTGCAGGCCGACCTTCATCATGGACACCACGTGCATCTTCTACTTCAACTGCACCAGCACCTCCATCCGGTGCCACCTCCAGCCGTGATACAAGAAAACAGGCACAACCACCATTATCTGCCAAGAGCGCACCTGCGGGGCCTGCGCAGCGTTCTTCTTCTTCCATGGCATCAACAGGGCACACAAGTGATATTATTTGTCGTCGTTGTAAGGGAGGAGGTCATTATGCGAGAGAATGCAAATCTCCGCGTGTGATGATTGCTACCGCGGATGGTGGATATGAGTCTGCTAGTGACTATGATGAGGAGACTTTGGCTCTTATTACACGTGAAGAACATGGTGGAGATGATTCTGATCATGAGACGCAATACATGGCTCCTGAAGACGCTGACAGGTATGAATGTTTAGTTGCTCAACGTGTTTTGAGTGTGCAGATCACACAAGCTGAGCAAAATCAGAGGCACAATTTGTTCCATACCAAGGGAGTTGTGAAGGAACGTTCTGTGCGCGTCATCATAGACGGAGGGAGCTGCAACAACTTGGCTAGCATGGAGATGGTGGAGAAGCTTTCTCTCACCACAAGACCACATCCACATCCTTACTACATCCAATGGTTCAACAACAGCGGCAAGGTTAAGGTAACACGTACTGTTCGTGTGCATTTTAGTATCTCTACATATGCTGATTATGTTGATTGTGATGTGTTACCTATGCAAGCATGTTCCTTATTACTTGGTAGACCATGGCAATTTGATAAAAATTCTGTACACCATGGTAGAAACAATCACTATACTCTTGTTCATAAGGATAAAAATATTACTTTGCTTCCTATGACTCCTGAAATCATTTTGAAAGATGATATTAATAGAGCTAATAAAGCAAAACAGGAGACGAATAAGAGTGAAAATCAGATTGTGGCAAAAGAATTTGAGCAACAAATGAAGCCTAATAATAAACCATCTAGTGTTGCTTCTGAAATTAAATTGAAAAGTGCATGTTTATTTGCCACCAAATCTGATATTGATGAGCTAGATTTCAGCAAATCTGTTTGCTATGCTTTTGTGTGCAAAGAGGCATTATTTTCATTCGAGGACGTGCCTTCCTCTTTGCCTCCTGCTGTCACTAACATTTTGCAGGAGTTCGCTGACGTCTTTCCACAAGACGTGCCACCGGGATTACCGCCTATTCGAGGGATTGAGCATCAGATTGACTTAATTCCCGGTGCTTCACTGCCAAACCGTGCACCATACCGTACCAATCCAGAGGAGACAAAGGAGATTATGCATCAAGTACAAGAGCTTCTCGACAAAGGTTATATACGCGAATCCCTTAGTCCTTGTGCTGTTCCTATTATTCTAGTGCCAAAAAGGATGGTACATCACGTATGTGTGTTGATTGTAGAGGCATTAATAATATTACTATTCGTTATCGTCATCCTATTCCTAGGCTAGATGATATGCTTGATGAATTGAGTGGCTCTACAATATTCTCCAAAGTTGATTTACGTAGTGGATACCATCAAATTCGTATGAAATTGGGAGATGAATGGAAAACAGCATTCAAAACTAAGTTTGGATTACATGAGTGGTTAGTCATGCCTTTTGGGTTAACTAATGCACCTAGTACTTTCATGAGATTAATGAACGAAGTTTTACGTGCTTTCATTGGACGATTTGTGGTAGTTTACTTTGATGACATATTGATTTATAGCAGATCTTTGGAAGAACATTTGGAACATTTACGTGCTGTTTTTATTGCTCTACGTGATGCACGTTTGTTTGGTAACCTTGGGAAGTGCACCTTTTGCACCGACCGAGTATCTTTTCTTGGCTATGTTGTTACTCCACAAGGAATTGAAGTTGATAAAGCCAAGATTGAAGCTATTGAGAGTTGGCCGCAACCCAAAACGGTCACACAAGTGAGGAGTTTTCTTGGCCTCGCTGGATTCTATAGGCGTTTTGTGAGAGATTTCAGCACCATTGCTGCACCTCTCAATGAGCTTACAAAGAAAGATGTGCCTTTTCTTTGGGGTACCGCACAAGAAGAAGCCTTCTCGGTATTGAAAGATAAGTTGACACATGCTCCTTTACTCCAACTTCCTGATTTTAATAAGACTTTTGAGCTTGAATGTGATGCTAGCGGAATTGGATTAGGCGGTGTGTTATTACAAGATGGCAAACCTGTTGCATACTTTTCTGAAAAATTGAGTGAGCCGAGTCTGAATTATTCTACTTATGATAAAGAATTATATGCTCTTGTTCGGACTTTAGAAACATGGCAACATTATTTATGGCCCAAAGAATTTGTTATACATTCTGATCATGAATCTTTGAAACATATTAAAAGTCAAGCTAAACTGAATCGTAGACATGCTAAATGGGTTGAATTCATTGAGACTTTTCCTTATGTCATTAAACACAAGAAGGGAAAAGAAAATGTTATTTCTGATGCATTGTCTCGCCGCTATACTATGCTTTCACAACTTGACTTCAAAATATTTGGTTTGAAGACCATCAAAGATCAATATGTGCATGATGCTAATTTTAAAGATTGATGAGGACATGACTACCTTGGATATGACCAAAAATATTGCATATATGCATATTTATCAGGTGATTTCTAGTGCAAACTATTCAATAATCTATTTATGTTATCCAGAACAAAAATACTTCACACACTTTTGTGTTTTGTCTAATTGCAGGTGTATGGGACATTCGTACAATCCACATATGAAGATAAGGAAGAAAGAGATGTTTATTTGCTGTCCAAAAAGTTCTCTCACGTCACTTTTGGCCCAAGAGAAGATAGAGTCCAAGTCTCTCACGTTCTGGATTCAGATTCGGACTGCACAGACATACCTGACTCAAAACGCACACAAGTTTTTCATACGGACTTCGAATTGGGTGATTCTTTTTTTGTTGGAAACTAGATTTCGTGCACTTTCCAACCCAATTGGAATCACCTTAAAATTCTTCCGGAGCGTTGAGTTGTGGACTAAACAATCTGATGCTGCAGCAGAATCCGAGTCAAACTACAAGTCCAAAGGTGTTACATCACCTCCACTTGGGCCCATTGGCCTTGTAGGACCTAGAGTTAGTTTTAGGCTGCCTTGGGACGTCCTCCCACCTCCTTGGCCGCCACCCCTTGCTCCTATATAAGTAGACCCATCTAGTAGCTTTTCCTTGGGATTTGTTTAGTTAAAAGTTAGCCACTGCAACTTCGTGTACTTCGTTTGTGTCCAACGACCAGACCAAGACCGCTTACGGATCCCCACCATTATCAATACCTCATATATATTTGCAATATTCAGATTGCTTTATCATATTCTTGCTCGTTCTTCGATTGCTTGCAGGAATAGACCTTCGTGGTCAGGCTGACCGTGCTTCCGGCATCGTCAGTAACCTCAGGAGATTGGTTTAGCGAATTGCTAAGGCACAACGTCGTGCATGTTTGTAGTCGGATCGTCAAAGTCGTCTCCACCAAATCGATACTTATCATCTCATCGAAAGATCGGGACACCCTCGCCTCTATCAAGTGGTATCAGTTTTCAGGTTGCTCGGTGAGAATTTTCAGTTTTTCCTAGATTAGATTTATTTTCTTACCTATTGTCCGAGAAAAAGCCACAAAACAAAAAGTTAGATCTATTCATCCTTTGTCCTAGCCAGACTGAGCCTTTACAATTTTCTTTTCATTGTTTGCATTATTGAATTATCGGTTGCATCGCCGTGTCGAGTTGCTGGTTTTAGTGTCTAGTTCCTTTAGAGTTTCGAGTTCTGTTCACATTAGTCACGCAGCCGCTGCATCATTATCCCATCCGCTGTCCACCATCCCATCCACCAATTTCCACCACGTGCTACGCACTGTTTATTGTCATAATCATAGTTGAGGTCACTCACATCTTCGCCAGATCGAATCTGCATCTTATCTAGTTTGTCTTGGAAAGAGGGAGAAAAAGAAGATAAAGAAAAAAAAGAGAGAAAAAAGGAAAGAAAAAAAAAAGAAAAAGAGGGAGAAGAAAAAGAAAAAAAAAGCGTGAGAAAAAAAGAGAGAAGAAAAAAAATTGGATCTATCTAGAATCAATCTCATACCTGAATTCGGATTGGAATCTGTTTTGCGCACTGTTCAGTAAAACAGGTGTATCTTCCTCGTACGAAGTCCGTTTTGGCTCTGTGAGTACTCAAATTGAAGATAGCGACGAGCCGCATCTAAATAGTTGCAGAAGCATGTTCAATATTTGACACCTCAAAATCGGCTTCTAAATAGGTCTTTTTGCCCTCCGAAGTTCGTGAACACAACTTGTTCCAATTTTTCAGGCCAGTTTTATAATTCTTTGACTCCTCATATCAACTCGGAATTGAGTGATTCTTTTTGCATTGGAAAGCTTGAGTTAGTAGCATTCTTTGAAAGAATTTATCAGAAAATTGTCTCAAACTTTTCAAGAGGAAAGTTGGAGAGAGAGTTGTTGTATATCCTGCTTGGCAGTTGTTTTTCATCATTATCTTCACAGCCGTTGTGATCTTCACTTATATCTTGCTGTCAAGAGCTACTTAGTATCCTTCATTGATGCTAGTTGTGCTACGCTGTGACCTCATTAGTGTTCTAGGCTCGCGTCTCTAGTCCGGTCTAGCCTAGGACCAGCACAGTACCGTCGTTGAGCGTTTATTCAACATTGCATCTTTGAATTGATTATTGCTAATCTTTTGCTACCATATATAGCCAACCCAGCTCCACATATTTCTACACCGTGTATACGTACGCTCCCCTGGCAATCGCTTTACTCAATATTCGGAGTTACTTGACACCGCTGGTTGCCGATCACCGCCTGCTGCATGGTAAGAACTTGTAAGACATTGATATTTGCTTTACTGTGAGCGTTTTACCACCACATCCTAGTAGTTATAGGAACATTATTTTTGGGTTTTGTTTCTTGTTCTACTAATCATGACAGGATCCAGAGTCAATTCATGGGCTTTGTCGATCGCAGGAGACGTGCCACCACCTTTGCAAATACCACAACCGTCACGAGAGGTGCACAAACATTCAAATGCGCATGATCAGGTTAATGTATCTATACCACCATTTAATGGCCGTTTTAAACCTGCTTTATATATTGAATGGGAGTTCGACATAAAAAACATATTTGCTTCCCATAATTTCGATGAACATAAAAAGGTTAAGGTTGCGGTTGGTTCTTTCACTGGTTATGCTTTGGTTTGGTGGAGTGAATATTGTCGGTTACACCCTGATTATATACCTACTACTTGGGATGATTTGAAACTTGCCATGCGACATACTTTCGTCCCTGCTTATTATACTCGTGACATGATTAAGAAGTTGCAACACTTAAAACAAGGTAGTGAAACTGTAACAAAATATTATGATGATTTACAAACTACCTTGTTGCATTCCTCTTTAGAAGAAAGTGAAGATGATTTTATGGATAGATTTTGGGGAGGATTAAACCGTGATATTCAAGAGATACTAATTCATGAAGAGTGTTATCCTATGGACCATTTGTTTCATCTTGCTTGCAAAGCTGAACAGGAAATAAAACGACGTGTTGGCCACGAGGAGAACAAGCGCACGATGCACATTCTAAGAGTTGATATGATTGTTCCTTCAACTACTAGGCATACTATGACAACCACATCCGTTGTTGTCAGGACTACATCACCTCCACCATGTGACACATCGCCCCCGAGAGTGGCTACATCATCTGAGTTGATCATAAGAGGTAATGACAAAGGTACTGATCTTCCATCTCTACATGAGAATGATGAATGCCTTGTCAATTTGAATGCACCATCTGATGAGCTACCCTCTACTTTGATCACACCACCTATTTTAGAGGACTACGTTGATAATTTGACTTTGCCATGTGATCAAACAACTGAAATACCAACAATTTTGAGTGCACCCATTGAATTAACTATTGATGCAAGGAGGTGTGTTATTACAAGATGGCAAACCTGTTGCATACTTTTCTGAAAAATTGAGTGGGCCTAGTCTGAATTATTCTACTTATGATAAAGAATTATATGCTCTTGTTCGGACTTTAGAAACATGGCAACATTATTTATGGCCCAAAGAATTTGTTATACATTCTGATCATGAATCTTTGAAACATATTAAAAGTCAAGCTAAACTGAATCGTAGACATGCTAAATGGGTTGAATTCATTGAGACTTTCCCTTATGTCATTAAACACAAGAAGGGAAAAGAAAATGTTATTGCTGATGCATTGTCTCGTCGCTATACTATGCTTTCACAACTTGACTTCAAAATATTTGGTTTGGAGACCATCAAAGATCAATATGTGCATGATGCTGATTTTAAAGATGTAATGCAGAATTGTAAAGAAGGAAGAATGTGGAACAAGTTTGTCGTTAACGATGGATTTGTGTTTCATGCTAACAAGCTATGCATTCCAGCTAGCTCCATTCGTCTTTTGTTGTTGCAGGAAGCGCATGGAGGAGGATTAATGGGACATTTTGGCGTGAAGAAGACGGAAGACGTACTTGCTACACATTTCTTTTGGCCAAAGATGAGACGGGATGTTGAGCGTTTTATTGCTCGATGCACTACATGTCAAAAAGCTAAGTCACGACTCAATCCTCATGGTTTATATATGCCTTTGCCTGTACCTAGTGTTCCTTGGGAGGATATATCTATGGACTTTGTTTTAGGTTTACCTCGAACAAAGAAGGGGAGGGATAGCATATTTGTTGTCGTGGATAGATTCTCGAAAATGGCACACTTTATACCATGTCATAAAAGCGATGATGCTGTTAATGTTGCTGATTTGTTCTTTTGTGAAATTATTCGCTTGCATGGTGTGCCAAATACTATTGTTTCAGATCGTGATACTAAATTTCTTAGCCACTTTTGGAGATGTTTATGGGCTAAGTTGGGGACTAAACTGCTTTTTAGTACTACTTGTCACTCCCAAACTGATGGACAAACTGAAGTAGTCAATAGAACGTTGTCTACTATGCTTAGGGCTGTTTTGAAGAATAATAAGAAAATGTGGGAGGAAAGCTTGCCTCATATTGAATTTGCTTATAATCGTTCATTGCATTCTACTACTAAGATGTGCCCTTTTGAAGTTGTGTATGGTTTCCTACCTCGTGCACCTATTGATTTGTTGCCTCTTCCATCTTCGGAGAAGGTTAATTTTGATGCTAAACAACGTGCTGAATTGATTTTAAAAATGCATGAGTTAACTAAGGAAAACATTGAGCGTATGAATGCTAAATATAAACTTGCTGGAGATAAGGGTAGAAAACATGTTGTGTTTGCACCTGGAGATCTTGTTTGGTTACATTTGCGTAAGGATAGATTTCCTGATTTGCGCAAATCAAAGCTAATGCCACGTGCTGATGGTCCCTTTAAGGTGTTAGAGAAAATAAATGATAATGCATATAAACTTGAGCTGCCTGCAGATTTTGGGGTTAGTCACACTTTTAACATTGCAGATTTGAAGCCTTATTTGGGTGAGGAAGATGAACTTTCGTCGAGGACGACTTCATTTCAAGAAGGGGAGGATGATGAGGACATCAATACAATTGTTACACCCACAGGCCCTGCTGCTATACATACTGGACCAATTACTAGAGCTCGTGCACGCCAACTAAATTACCAGGTACTTTCGTTTCTTTGTATTGATTCTAATGTTCATGAGAATATGATGCTGCCTAAATTGGATACATTTGTTTTGCTTACAAATGAAGGGCCTAGCTTGGAGAAGGATGAACATTGGAGCAAGAACAAGCATGGAGATGATGGCATGCGCAAGGGAAACAAGAACGGAGTTACAAGTGATGATTTCAGGACTTTGAAGCCACCATAATGGGTGCATGAAGCCTTGGATGAAATATACAAGATGCCACTTCATAAATTTCGTCCCGAGGCTATTTTAGGTGCTGCGTCACCTTATTATTGGGCCAGGCCCATGTAATTTCGAAATACATAAGTATAGGCTATTTTTAGAGTCCATATGTGTGGGGAAACAAGAGATAGGGTTGATTTCGGACCCCTCCACCAAGGGCCACGAAATTCCCCCCTCTTCCTCCATATATACAGCCCTTAGGGCATCGTTTAGACTTTGGGTTTTGTTTAGATTAAAAGTTCGCCATAGCTGCAACTTCGCGTACTTCGTTTGTGTTCAACGACCAGACAAAGGCGTCACAGAACCCCACCTTGATCAATAAAGCTTTCATCTTATATTCGCAATATCCAGATTGCAATCTTAGTTTCTTGCTTGTTCTTCGTTTGCTCGCAGGAAACAGACCCTCGTGGTCAGGTTGATCGTGCTCCGGTGTGGTCAATAACCTCTCGGAGTTGGTTTAGCGATTGCTAAGGCGCGACGTCCTCGCACGTTCGTAGTCGGATCGTCAAAGTCGACTTCCACCAAAGCGAAATCCACCATCTCATCGAAAGACGGGACACCTTTGCCTCTATCAACATGACTACCTTGGATATGACCAAAAATATTGCATATATGCATATTTGTCAGGTGATTTCTAGTGCAAACTATTCAATAATCTATTTATGTTATCCAGAACAAAAATACTTCACACACTTTTGTGTTTTGTCTAATTGCAGGTGTATGGGACATTTGTACAATCCACATATGAAGATAAGGAAGAAAGAGATGTTTATTTGCTGTCCAAAAAGTTCTCTCACGTCACTTTTGGCCCAAGAGAAGATAGAGTCCAAGTCTCTCACGTTCTGGATTCAGATTCGGACTGCACAGACATACCTGACTCAAAACGCACACAAGTTTTTCATACGGACTCCGAATTGGGTGATTCTTTTTTTGTTGGAAACTAGATTTCGTGCACTTTCCAACCCAATTGGAATCACCTTAAAATTCTTCCGGAGCGTTGAGTTGTGGACTAAACAATCTGATGCTGCAGCAGAATCCCAGTCAAACTACAAGTCCAAAGGTGTTACATCACCTCCACTTGGGCCCATTGGCCTTGTACGACCTAGATTTAGTTTTAGGCTGCCTTGGGACGTCCTCCCACCTCCTTGGCCGCCACCCCTTGCTCCTATATAAGTAGACCCATCTAGTAGCTTTTCCTTGGGATTTGTTTAGTTAAAAGTTAGCCACTGCAACTTCGTGTACTTCGTTTGTGTCCAACGACCAGACCAAGACCGCTTACGGATCCCCACCATTATCAATACCTCATATATATTTGCAATATTCAGATTGCTTTATCATATTCTTGCTCGTTCTTCGATTGCTTGCAGGAATAGACCTTCGTGGTCAGGCTGACCGTGCTTCCGGCATCGTCAGTAACCTCAGGAGATTGGTTTAGCGAATTGCTAAGGCGCAACGTCGTGCACGTTTGTAGTCGGATTGTCAAAGTCGTCTCCACCAAATCGATACTTATCATCTCATCGAAAGATCGAGACACCCTCGCCTCTATCAAAGATGTAATGCAGAATTGTAAAGAAGGAAGAATGTGGAACAAGTTCGTCGTTAACGATGGATTTGTGTTTCGTGCTAACAAGTATGCATTCCAGCTAGCTCCATTCGTCTTTTGTTGTTGCAGGAGGCGCATGGAGGAGGATTAATGGGACACTTTGGCGTGAAGAAGACGGAGGACGTACTTGCTACACATTTCTTTTGGCCAAAGATGAGACGGGATGTTGAGCGTTTTATTGCTCGATGCACTACATGTCAAAAAGCTAAGTCACGACTCAATCCTCATGGTTTATATATGCCTTTGCCTGTACCTAGTGTTCCTTGGGAGGATATATCTATGGACTTTGTTTTAGGTTTACCTCGAACAAAGAAGGGGAGGGATAGCATATTTGTTGTCGTGGATAGATTCTCGAAAATGGCACACTTTATACCATGTCATAAAAGCGATGATGCTGTTAATGTTGCTGATTTGTTCTTTTGTGAAATTATTCGCTTGCATGGTGTGCCAAATACTATTGTTTCAGATCGTGATACTAAATTTCTTAGCCACTTTTGGAGATGTTTATGGGCTAAGTTGGGGACTAAACTGCTTTTTAGTACTACTTGTCACTCCCAAACTGATGGACAAACTGAAGTAGTCAATAGAACGTTGTCTACTATGCTTAGGGCTGTTTTGAAGAATAATAAGAAAATGTGGGAGGAAAGCTTGCCTCATATTGAATTTGCTTATAATCGTTCATTGCATTCTACTACTAAGATGTGCCCTTTTGAAGTTGTGTATGGTTTCCTACCTCGTGCACCTATTGATTTGTTGCCTCTTCCATCTTCGGAGAAGGTTAATTTTGATGCTAAACAACGTGCTGAATTGATTTTAAAAATGCATGAGTTAACTAAGGAAAACATTGAGCGTATGAATGCTAAATATAAACTTGCTGGAGATAAGGGTAGAAAACATGTTGTGTTTGCACCTGGAGATCTTGTTTGGTTACATTTGCGTAAGGATAGATTTCCTGATTTGCGCAAATCAAAGCTAATGCCACGTGCTGATTGTCCCTTTAAGGTGTTAGAGAAAATAAATGATAATGCATATAAACTTGAGCTGCCTGCAGATTTTGGGGTTAGTCCCACTTTTAACATTGCAGATTTGAAGCCTTATTTGGGTGAGGAAGATGAGTTTCCGTCGAGGACGACTTCATTTCAAGAAGGGGAGGATGATGAGGACATCAATACCATTGTTACACCCACAGCCCCTACTGCTACATATACGGGACCAATTACTAGAGCTCGCGCACGCCAATTAAATTATCAGGTACTTTCGTTTCTTGGTAATGATTCTAATGTTCATGAGAATATGATGCTGCCTAAATTGGATACATTTGTTTTGCTTACAAATGAAGGGCCTAGCTTGGAGAAGGATGAATATTGGAGCAAGAACAAGCATGGAGATGATGCCATGCGCAAGGGGAACAAGAACGGAGTTACAAGTGATGATTTTAGGAATTTGAAGCCACCATAATGGGTGCATGAAGCCATGGACGAAATATACAAGATGCCACTTCATAAATTTCGTCCCGAGGCTATTATAGGTGCTGCGTCACCTTTTTATTGGGCCAGGCCCATGTAATTTTGAAATACATAAGTATAGGCTATTTTTAGAGTCCGTGTGTGTGGGGAAACAAGAGATAGGGTTGATTTCGGACCCCTCCACCAAGGGCCACGAAATTCCCCCTCTCTTCCTCCATATATACAGCCCTTAGGGCACCGTTTAGACTTTGGGTTTTGTTTAGATTAAAAGTTCGCCATAGCTGCAACTTCGCGTACTTCGTTTGTGTTCAACGACCAGACAAAGGCGTCACAGAACCCCACCTTGATCAATAAAGCTTTCATCTTATATTCGCAATATCCAGATTGCAATCTTAGTTTCTTGCTTGTTTTTCGTTTGCTCGCAGGAAACAGACCCTCGTGGTCAGGTTGATCGTGCTCTGGCGTGGTCAATAACCTCTCGGAGTTGGTTTAGCGATTGCTAAGGCGCGACGTCCTCGCACGTTCGTAATCGGATCGTCAAAGTCGACTTCCACCAAAGCGATATCCATCATCTCATCGAAAGACGGGACACCTTTGCCTCTATCACACGCGATCCGTAGATCGATCTTGATTGTCTTGCCTTATCCTCCAATATATCTCGCAAGTCCGGAGCGTTCCCCTGTGGCTTTGTGCTTTTCGAGCGATGCCGGGGTATGGTTCTAGTGGAGGGCCTAGAGGCCTCTCTGTCGCGGCCACGAGGTGGTCGGTCAGCCGTATTGTGCGCTGGTGATGCAGGTTTATATGCCTCCTCCTTTAATCGGGGGAGCAGCTTGCGTTTGGGGTAGCTTTTGGAGGGGCGTTCGAGTTCATGCTCTTCGGCCGCAAGGACTTCAGTCCATCTGTCGGCTAGCAGATCTCGATCAGCTCTAAGCTGTTGCTGCTTTTTCTTGAGGCTGTTTGCCATGGCCGTAAGCCTGTGTTTAAAACGCTCTTGTTCGACGGGATCCTCAGGCACGACGAATTCGTCGTCGTCGAGGCTTGCCTCGTCTCCGGAGGGAGGCATGTAATTGTCATCCTCTACCTCTTCGTCTGCCGCTCTCTCATGAGGGCTGGCTTCTCCGTCCTCCTGTGCTGAATCTTGCTGGAGTGGGTTGTCTTCGGCACTATCTGGGGTGTTATTATCTCCGGTGCCGGAATCTCCATTCTTGCTGTGGCGGGATTTAGAGCAGCGCCACTAACGCCGACGCTTAGGCTGTTTCTTGGAGGGGTCTTCCTTCGCTGTTCCCTCGCTATTCCCATTCTTTGGGATATCCACCATGTATATGTCATATGACGAGGTGGGTTTCCAGTGCCCAGTAGGCGCTGGTTCTTGGTCGACTCCGGCATCGTCGTCCATACCGTCGATGTCTTCGGAGTCGAAGTCTAGCATGTCGGTTAGATCGTCGACAGTGGCTACTAAGTGGGTGGTGGGTGGGCTTTGAATTTCTTCGTCGTCCGCATCCCAACCGTCCTGACCGCAGTCCGGCCAGGGCTCTCCTGATAACGAGAGATACTTTAGCGAATTCAGGATGTCGCCGAAAGGTGAGTGTTGAAAGATGTCCGCAGCGGTGAACTCCATGATCGGCGCCCAATCGGATTTGATTGGAAGGGGCGCGGGGGGTTCGGAGTCCAGCGAGGAATCCGGCACCTCGGAGTCACGAGCTTCACAAGGGACAAGGTTCGTATTCGGCTCCATCGCCGTAGAGGTTGCAGCCCCCGAGGCGGTGTCTAGCCACCCGTCTTCGAACTGCGCAGCCGGCTCCGAATTAAGGGTCGGAGCAGACTCGTGTGCGGCCTCCAGGGCACTGTCCGGCAGCAGAGCTAAATCATGCCCATCGTGACAGTGCGGCGCGCTCGGCTGTGGCTCAAATTCATCGAAGATCAAGTCTCTGCGGATGTCAGCCGTGAAGTTCAGACTTCCAAATCTGACCTGACGGCCAGGGGCGTAGCTTTCGATCTGCTCCAGATGGCCAAGCGAATTGGCCCACAGTGCAAAGCCGCCGAATACGAAGATCTGTCCGGGGAGAAAAGTCTCACCCTAGACTGCGTCGTCGTTGTTGATGATCGAAGGAGCCATCGAGCCTATTGGTGATGACACAGAGGAACTCTCAATGAAAGCACCAATGTCGGTGTCAAAACCGGCGGATCTCGGGTAGGGGGTCCCAAACTGTGCGTCTAGGCGGATGGTAACAGGAGACAAGGGACACGATGTTTTTACCCAGGTTCGGGCCCTCTCGATGGAGGTAAAACCCTACTCCTGCTTGATTGATATTGATGATATGGGTAGTACAAGAGTGGATCTACCACGGGATCAAGGAGGCTAAACCCTAGAAGCTAGCCTATGGTATGATTGTTGTTCTGTCCTACGGACTAAAACCCTCCAGTTTATATAGACACGGGAGAGGGCTAGGGTTACACAGAGTCGGTTACAATGGTAGGAGATCTACATATCCATATCGCCAAGCTTGCCTTCCACGCCAAGGAAAGTCCCATCCGGACACGGGACGAAGTCTTCAATCTTTTATCTTCATAGTCTTGGAGTCCGGCCGATGATGATAGTTCGGCTATCCGGACACCCCCTAGTCCAGGACTCCCTCACACGCCAACTAAATTACCAGGTACTTTCGTTCCTTGGTAATGATTCTAATGTTCATGAGAATATGATGCTGCCTAAATTGGATACATTTGTTTTGCTTACAAATGAAGGGCCTAGATTGGAGAAGGATGAACATTGGAGCAAGAACAAGCATGGAGATGATGGCATGCGCAAGGGGAACAAGAACGGAGTTTCAAGTGATGATTTCAGGACTTTGAAGCCACCATAATGAGTGCATGAAGCATTGGACGAAATATACAAGATGCCACTTCATAAATTGCGTCCAGAGGCTATTCTAGGTGCCGCGTCACCTTATTATTGGGCCAGGCCCATGTAATTTCGAAATACATAAGTATAGGCTATTTTTAGAGTCCGTATGTGTGGGGAAACAAGAGATAGGGTTAGTTTCGGACCCTTCCACCAAGGGCCACGAAATTCACCCCCTCTTCCTCCATATATACAGCCCTAAGGGCACCATTTAGACTTTGGGTTTTGTTTAGATTAAAGTTCGCCATAGCTGCAACTTCGCGTACTTCGTTTGTGTTCAACGACCAGACAAAGGCGTATCAGAACCCCACCTTGATCAATAAAGCATTCCTCTTATATTCGCAATATCCAGATTGCAATCTTAGTTTCTTGCTTGTTCTTCGTTTGCCTGCAGGAAACAGACCTTCGTGGTTAGGTTGATCGTGCTCCGGCATGGTCAATAACCTCTTGGAGTTGGTTTAGCGATTCCTGAGGCGCGACGTCCTCGCACGTTCGTAGTCGGATCGTCAAACTCGACTTCCTCCAAAACGATAGCCACCATCTCATCGAAAGACGGGACACCTTTGCCTCTATCAAGTGGTATCAGATTTCCAGGTTGCTCGGTGAGATTTTCCAGTTTTTCGTAGTTTAGATCGAGTCTGTTCTTCATACCTATAGTCCACGAAAAAGCCACACAAAAAAATTAGGGTTAGTTCATCATATCCGAACCAGTCTGAGCCATTGCATAATCTTTTCTGTATTTTCGTTCTTGAATTTGCGGTTGCATCGTCGAGTCTAGTTGCTGGTCTTAGTGTCTAGTCCTTTAGAGTTTTGACTTCTGTTCACAAGTTGTCACGCCGCCGCCGCATCATCATCATCACCGCTGCCATATACCACCATTGTCATCACCGCTGCCATATACCACCATCGTCATCACTGCTGCCATCCACCATCATCCACCTCCATCACGCCAATCCGAGTCCACCTGCAACATATATCCGCCACCAGTCCGAGTTCCACCCGATTCATCTCCGCCACCAGTCCGAGTTCCACCAGATTCATCTCCGCCGCCAGTCCTAGTCCGAGTCTAGTATTTTTCGCTTTGTTTTCGATTTCCAGATCACGCCATACTCCGAGTCGTGATAGAGAAGGACCTCCGAACTTTCGGGTTACCCGCAGTACAAAAATAGCTCCAGTTTCAAAATAAAAAAAATTCTGGCTAGGCAGTTTCTAGACCATTTGTAAACTTTTTCAAAAAAAATTTGTTGCGGAGCAAAAAAAAGAGGAAAAAGAAGTGCAAAAAAAGAGAAAAAAAATTCAGAGTGTGCTCCTCCCTTGTTTACGTGCAGCGCCGTGATTTTGTTAGTGTTCTAGGCTCGCGTCTCTAGCACGGTCTAGCCTAGGACCAGCACAGTACCGCCGTTGAGCATTTATTCAACTTTGCATCTCTGAATTGATTATTGCTGACCCTTTTTGCTACCATATTATAAGCCTTCCCAGCTCCACATACATCTATGTCGTGTGTTTGATTCTCCCTGGTAATCGCTCTATCCAAGCTTTGAGAGTTTTGACTACAACGGTTGCCGATCACCACCTGCTGCTGGGTAAGATATGTTCCTGATATTGAATATTCCACCATTTGAGGGTAGATATGTTCCTGACATATATCTTACTTGGGAGTTAGAAATTGAACAACATTTTACATGTTTACAATATCCCGAGGAGAGACGGGTTGCTGCTGTTGTTTGTGCTTTCACTAGTTTTGCATGTGTATGGTGGTCTGAACATTGTAGCTTATATCCTATTCCAACAGGTGGAAGACGTGATGGCCAGTTTTGGAAAGGCATTGGAAAGGATGGATGACATTGAGAAGACAATTGACACCAAGTTGGACGCCAAGTTTGATGAATTACTCAAACGTCTCCCATAACCAGTTCTACGCCGCGATACAGTAGGGCGAGCACTGCGTGTTCCTATTGAACCAGGACAAAATTCTGGTGCCGCTGCTATTGCTGCTGGTGCTTCTGTAGCTCCTGCTGTTACTTCAGAGGTGGACTATTACGAGGATGAGGTTGATCAAAATCAGAACTACGTGCAGCCACCAGCACCACCACCAGCAGGTCGACCTCAGGTATATGTTCGCAATGGTAGGCCTACACCACCACCTCAGGTACGAGATAATGACCATATTCCAAAACTGAAATTGAATATTCCACCGTTTGAGGGTAGATATGTTCCTGATATATATCTTACTTGGGAGTTAGAAACTGAACAGCGTTTTACATGTTTACAATATCCCGAGGAGAGACGGGTTGCTGCTGTTGTTTGTGCTTTCACTAGTTTTGCATGTGTATGGTGGTCTGAACATTGTAGATTATATCCTATTCCAACTACTTGGGCTGCTTTGAAAACTGCTATGCGTACTCGTTGGGTTCCAATATATTATCAACGTGAATTGCTTCAAAAATTGCAGCGTTTAAGACAAGAAAAAAATTCTGTAGAAGAATATATCAGGAATTACAAACTGGCATGATTAGATGTGGTATTGTTGAGGAAAATGAAGCTATGCTTGCATGTTCTATGGGTGGATTAAATAGAGAGATTCAGACCATTCTAGAGTATAAGGAGTATACTAATATCACTCGTTTATTCCATCTTGCTTGTAAAGGTGAACGTGAAGTGCAGGATCGACAAGCATTGTCGCGAACTAACTTTTCTGCAGGTCGACTTTCATCATGGACACCGCGTGCATCCTCTACTTCCACTGCACCAGCACCTCCATCAGCTGCTACCTCCAGCCGTGATACACGAAAGCAGGCACAACCACCACTATCTGCCAAGAGCGCACCTGCCGGGCCTGCGCAGAGCTCTTCTTCATCCATGGCATCAACAGGGCACACAAGTGATATTATTTGTCATTGTTGTAAGGGAAGAGGACATTATGCGCGAGAATGCAAATCTCAGCGTGTGATGATTGCTACTGAGGATGGTGGGTATGAGTCTGCTAGTGACCATGATGAGGAGACTTTAGCCCTTATTACAAGTGAAGAACACGGTGGAGATGATTCTGATCATGAGATGCAATACATGGCTCCTGAAGATGCTGACAGGTATGAATGTTTAGTTGCTCAACGTGTTTTGAGTGTGCAGGTTACACAAGCTGAGCAAAATCAGAGGCATAATTTGTTCCATACAAAGGGAGTTGTGATAGAACGTTCTGTGCGCGTCATCATAGATGGAGGGAGCTGCAACAACTTGGCTAGCATGGAGATGGTGCAGAAGCTATCTCTCACAACAAGACCACATCCACATCCTTACTACATACAATGGTTCAACAACAGCGGCAAGGTTAAGGTAACACATATTGTTCATGTGCATTTTAGTATCTCTACATATGCTGATTATGTTGATTGTGATGTGGTACCTATGCAAGCATGTTCCTTATTACTTGGTCGACCATGGAAATTTGATAAAAATTCTGTACACCATGGTAGAAACAATCAGTATACTCTTGTTCATAAGGATAAAAATATTACTTTGCTTCCTATGACTCCTGAGTCCATTTTGAAAGATGATATTAATAGAGCTAATAAAGCAAAACAGGAGAAAAATAAGACTGAAAATCAGCTTGTGGCAAAAGAATTTGAGCAACAAATGAAGCCTAATAGTAAACCATCTAGTGTTGCTTCTGAAATTAAATTGAAAAGTGCATGTTTACTTGCCACTAAATCTGATATTGATGAGCTAGATTTTAGTAAATCTGTTTGCTATGCTTATGTGTGCAAAGAGGCATTATTTTCATTCGAGGACGTGCCTTCCTCTTTGCCTCCTGCTGTCACTAACATTTTGCAGGAGTTCGCAGACATCTTTCCACAAGACGTGCCACCGGGATTACCCCCCATTCGAGGGATTGAGCATCAGATTGACTTAATTCCCGGTGCATCATTACCCAACCGTGCACCATACCGTACCAATCCAGCGGAGACGAAGGAGATTATGCGTCAAGTACAGGAGCTGCTCGACAAAGGTTATATACGCGAATCCCTTAGTCCTTGTGATGTTCCTATTATTCTAGTGCTGAAAAAGGATGGTACATCACGTATGTGTGTTGATTGTAGAGGCATTAATAATATTACTATTCGTTATCGTCATCCTATTCTAAGGCTAGATGATATGCTTGATGAATTGAGTGGCTCTACAATATTCTCCAAAGTTGATTTGCGTAGTGGATACCATCAAATTCGTATGAAATTTGAAGATGAATGGAAAACAATATTTAAAACTAAGTTTGGATTATATGAGTGGTTAGTCATGCCTTTTGGGTTAACTAATGCACCTAGTACTTTCATGAGATTAATGAACGAAGTTTTCCGTGCTTTCATTGGACGATTTGTGGTAGTTTACTTTGATGACATATTGATTTGTAGCAGATCTTTGGAGGAACATTTGGAACATTTACGTGCTGTTTTTATTACTCTACGTGATGCACGTTTGTTTGGTAACCTTGGGAAGTGCACCTTTTGCACCGACCGAGTGTCTTTTCTTGGCTATGTTGTTACTCCACAGGGAATTGAAGTTGATAAAGCCAAGATTGAAGCTATTGAGAGTTGGTCGCAGCCCAAAACGGTCACACAAGTGAGGAGTTTTCTTGGCCTCGCTGGATTCTATAGGCGTTTTGTGAGAGATTTCAGCACCATTGCTGCACCTCTCAATGAGCTTACAAAGAAAGATGTGCCTTTTGTTTGGGGTACCGCACAGGAAGAAGCCTTCACGATATTGAAAGATAAGTTGACACATGCTCCTTTACTCCAACTTCCTGATTTTAATAAGACTTTTGAGCTTGAATGTGATGCTAGTGGAATTGGATTAGGAGGTGTGTTATTACAAGATGGCAAACCTGTTGCATACTTTTCTGAAAAATTGAGTGGGCCTAGTCTGTATTATTCTACTTATGATAAAGAATTATAAGCTCTTGTTTGGGCTTTAGAAACATGGCAACATTATTTATGGCCCAAAGAATTTGTTATACATTCTGATCACGAATCTTTGAAACATATTAAAAGTCAAGCTAAACTAAATCGTAGACAAGCTAAATGGGTTAAATTCATTGAGACTTTCCTTTATGTCATTAAACACAAGAAGGGTAAAGAAAATGTTATTGCTAATGCATTGTCTCGTCGCTATAGTATGCTTTCTGATAGAGGCAAAGGTGTCCCGTCTTTCGATGAGATGATGGATATCGCTTTGGTGGCAGTCGACTTGACGATCCGACTACGAACGTGCGAGGACGTCGCGCCTTAGCAATCGCTAAACCAACTCCGAGAGGTTATTGACCACGCCGGAGCACGATCAACCTGACCACGAGGGTCTGTTTCCTGCGAGCAAACGAAGAACAAGCAAGAAACTGAGATTGCAATCTGGATATTGCGAATATAAGATGAAAGCTTTATTGATCAAGGTGGGGTTCTGTGACGCCTTTGTCTGGTCGTTGAACACAAACGAAGTACGCGAAGTTGCAGCTATGGCGAACTTTTAATCTAAACAAAACCCAAAGTCTAAACGATGCCCTAAGGGCTGTATATATGGAGGAAGAGGGGGGAATTTCGTGGCCCTTGGTGGAGGGGTCCGAAATCAACCCTATCTCTTGTTTCCCCACACATACGGACTCTAAAAATAGCCTATACTTATGTATTTCGAAATTACATGGGCCTGGCCCAATAATAAGGTGACGCAGCACCTAAAATAGCTTCGGGATGAAATTTATGAAGTGGCATCTTGTATATTTCGTCCAAGGCTTCATACACCCATTATGGTGGCTTCAAAGTCCTGAAATCATCACTTGTAACTCCGTTCTTGTTTCCCTTGCGCATGCCATCATCTCCATGCTTGTTCTTGCTCCAATGTTCATCCTTCTCCAAGCTAGGCCCTTCATTTGTAAGCAAAACAAATGTATCCAATTTAGGCAGCATCATATTCTCATGAACATTAGAATCATTACCAAGAAACGAAAGTACCTGGTAATTTAGTTGGCGTGCACGAGCTCTAGTAATTGGTCCAGTATGTATAGCAGCAGGGGTTGTGGGTGTAACAATTGTATTGATGTCCTCATCATCCTCCCCTTCTTGAAATGAAGTCGTCCTCGACAGAAGTTCATCTTCCTCACCCAAATAAGGCTTCAAATCTGCAATGTTAAAAGTGGGACTAACCCCAAAATCTGCAGGCAGCTCAAGTTTATATGCATTATCATTTATTTTCTCTAACACCTTAAAGGGACCATCAGCACGTGGCATTAAGTTTGATTTGCGCAAATCAGGAAATCTATCCTTACGCAAATGTAACCAAACAAGATCTCCAGGTGCAAACACAACATGTTTTCTACCCTTATCTCCAGCAAGTTTATATTTAGCATTCATGCGCTCAATGTTTTCCTTAGTTAACTCATGCATTTTTAAAATCAATTCAGCACATTGTTTAGCATCAAAATTAACCTTCTCCGAAGATGGAAGAGGCAACAAATCAATAGGTGCACGAGGTAGGAAACCATACACAACTTCAAAAGGGCACATCTTAGTAGTAGAATGCAATGAACGATTATAAGCAAATTCAATATGAGGCAAGCATTCCTCCCACATTTTCTTATTATTCTTCAAAACAGCCCTAAGCATAGTAGACAACGTTCTATTGACTACTTCAGTTTGTCCATCAGTTTGGGGGTGATAAGTAGTACTAAAAAGCAGTTTAGTCCCCAACTTAGCCCATAAACATCTCCAAAAGTGGCTAAGAAATTTAGTATCACGATCTGAAACAATAGTATTTGGCACACCATGCAAGCGAATAATTTCACGAAAGAACAAATCAGCAACATTAACAACATCATTGCTTTTATGACATGGTATAAAGTTTGCCATTTTCGAGAATCTATCCACGACAACAAATATGCTATCCCTCCCCTTCTTTGTTCGAGGTAAACCTAAAACAAAGTCCATAGATATATCCTCCCAAGGAACACTAGGTACAGGCAAAGGCATATATAAACCATGAGGATTGAGTCGTGACTTAGCTTTTTGACATGTAGTGCAGCGAGCAATAGAACGCTCAACATCTCGTCTCATCTTTGGCCAAAAGAAATGTGTAGCAAGTACGTCCTCCGTCTTCTTCACGCCAAAGTGTCCCATTAATCCTCCTCCATGCGCCTCCTGCAACAACAAAAGACGAACGGAGCTAGCTGGAATGCATAGCTTGTTAGCACGAAACACAAATCCCTCGTTAACAACAAACTTGTTCCACATTCTTCCTTCTTTACAATTCTGCATTACATCTTTAAAATCAGCATCATGCGCATATTGATCTTTGATGGTCTCCAAACCAAATATTTTGAAGTCAAGTCGTGAAAGCATAGTATAGCGCGAGACAATGCATCAGCAATAACATTTTCTTTTCCCTTCTTGTGTTTAATGACATAAGGGAAAGTCTCAATGAATTCAACCCATTTAGCATGTCTACGATTCAGTTTAGCTTGACTTTTAATATGTTTCAAAGATTCATGATCAGAATGTATAACAAATTCTTTGGGCCATAAATAATGTTGCCATGTTTCTAAAGTCCGAACAAGAGCATATAATTCTTTATCATAAGTAGAATAATTCAGACTAGGCCCACTCAATTTTTCAGAAAAGTATGCAACAGGTTTGCCATCTTGTAATAACACACCTCCTAATCCAATTCCACTAGCATCACATTCAAGCTCAAAAGTCTTATTAAAATCAGGAAGTTGGAGTAAAGGAGCATGTGTCAACTTATCTTTCAATACCGTGAAGGCTTCTTCCTGTGCGGTACCCCAAAGAAAAGGCACATCTTTCTTTGTAAGCTCATTGAGAGGTGCAGCAATGGTGCTAAAATCTCTCACAAAATGCCTATAGAATCCAGCGAGGCCAAGAAAACTCCTCACTTGTGTGACCGTTTTGGGCTGCGGCCAACTCTCAATAGCTTCAATCTTGGCTTTATCAACTTCAATTCCCTGTGGAGTAACAACATAGCCAAGAAAATATACTCGGTCGGTGCAAAAGGTGCACTTCCCAAGGTTACCGAACAAACGTGCATCACGTAGAGCAATAAAAACAGCACGTAAATGTTCCAAATGTTCTTCCAAATATCTGCTATAAATCAATATGTCATCAAAGTAAACTACCACAAATCGTCCAATGAAAGCACGTAAAACTTCGTTCATTAATCTCATGAAAGTACTAGGTGCATTAGTTAACCCAAAAGGCATGACTAACCACTCATATAATCCAAACTAAGTTTTAAATGCTGTTTTCCATTCATCTCCCAATTTCATACGAATTTGATGGTAGCCACTACGCAAATCAACTTTGGAGAATATTGTAGAGCCACTCAATTCATCAAGCATATCATCTAGCCTAGGAATAGGATGACGATAACGAATAGTAATATTATTAGTGCCTCTACAATCAACACACATACGTGATGTACCATCCTTTTTCGGCACTAGAATAATAGGAACAGCACAAGGACTAAGGGATTCGCGTATATAACCTTTGTCGAGAAGCTCTTGTACTTGACGCATAATCTCCTTCGTCTCCTCTGGATTGGTACGGTATGGTGCACGGTTTGGCAGTGAAGCACCGGGAATTAAGTCAATCTGATGCTCAATCCCTCGAATAGGCGGTAATCCCGGTGGCACGTCTTGTGGAAAAACGTCAGCGAACTCCTGCAAAATGTTAGTGACAGCAGGAGGCAAAGAGGAAGGCACGTCCTCGAATGAAAATAATGCCTCTTTGCACACAAAAGCATAGCAAACAGATTTGCTGAAATCTAGCTCATCAATATCAGATTTGGTGGCAAATAAACATCCACTTTTCAATTTAATTTCAGAAGCAACACTAGATGATTTATTATTAGGCTTCATTTGTTGCTCAAATTCTTTTGCCACAATCTGATTTTCACTCTTATTCTTCTCCTGTTGTGCTTTATTAGCTCTATTAATATCATCTTTCAAAATGGAATCAGGAGTCATAGGAAGCAAAGTCATATTTTTATCCTTATGAACAAGAGTATAGTGATTGTTTCTACCATGGTGTACAGAATTTTTATCAAATTGCCATGGTCTACCAAGTAATAAGGAACATGCTTGCATAGGTACCACATCACAATCAACATAATCAGCATATGTAGAGATACTAAAATGCACACGAACAGTACGTGTTACCTTAACCTTGCCGATGTTGTTGAACCATTGGATGTAGTAAGGATGTGGATGTGGTCTTGTGGTGAGAGAAAGCTTCTCCACCATCTCCATGCTAGCCAAGTTGTTGCAGCTCCCTCCGTCTATTATGACGCGCACAGAACGTTCCTTCACAACTCCCTTGGTATGGAACAAATTGTGCCTCTGATTTTGCTCAGCTTGTGTGACCTGCACACTCAAAACACGTTGAGCAACTAAACATTCATACCTGTCAGCGTCTTCAGGAGCCATGTATTGCGTCTCATGATCAAAATCATCTCCACCATGTTCTTCACGTGTAATAAGAGCCAATGTCTCCTCATCATAGTCACTAGCGGACTCATATCCACCATCCGCGGTAGCAATCATCACACGCGGAGATTTGCATTCCCTCGCATAATGACCTCCTCCCGTACAACGACGACAAATAATATCACTTGTGTGCCCTGTTGATGCCATGGAAGAAGAAGAACGCTGTGCAGGCCCCGCAGGTGCGCTCTTGGCAGATAATGGTGGTTGTGCCTGTTTTCTTGTATCACGGCTGGAGGTGGCACCGGATGGAGGTGCTGGTGCAGTTGAAGTAGAAGATGCACGTGGTGTCCATGATGAAGGTCGGCCTGCAGAAAAGTTAGTTCGCCCCAATGCTTGTCGATCCTGCACTTCACGTTCAGCTTTACAAGCAAGATGGAATAAACGAGTGATATTAGTATACTCCTTATAGTCTAGAATGGTCTGAATCTCTCTATTTAATCCACCCACAAAACGTGCAAGCATAGCTTCATTCTCCTCAACAATACCACATCTAATCATGCCAGTTTGTAATTCCTGATAATATTCTTCTACAGAATTTTTCCCTTGTCTTAAACGCTGCAATTTTTGAAGCAATTCACGTTGATAATATGGTGGAACCCAACGCGTACGCATAGCAGTTTTCAAAGCAGCCCAAGTAGTTGGAATAGGATATAATCTACAATGTTCAGACCACCATACACATGCAAAACTAGTGAAAGCACAAACAGCAGCAGCAACTCGTCTCTCCTCAGGATATTGTAAACATGTAAATCGTTGTTCAGTTTCTAACTCCCAAGTAAGATATATATCAGGAACATATCTACCCTCAAATGGTGGAATATTCAATTTCAGTTTAGGAATATGGACATCATCGCGTACCTAAGGCGGTGGTGCAGGCCTACCATTACGAATATATACCTGAGGTCGACCTGCTGGTGGTGGTGCTGGTGGCTGCTCGTAGATCTAATTTTGATCAACCTCATCCTCATAATCTCCCACATAATCATCATCCTCCTGGGTACCAGCAGCAGCAGTAGCAGGAGCCAAAGAAGCACCAACAGCAGTAGCAGCGGCACCAGAATGTTGTCCTGGCTCAATAGGAACACGCTGTGCTCGTCCATACTGATTCGGAAGGGGGCGTAGTTGTTGTTGTTGCAGAGGTGCGACAGGTGCAGCCGGTGGTGGAAGACGCGCAAGCAGTTCATTAAATCTGTTATCGAGCTTTGTTTCGAACATCTTCTCAAGGCCAGTAATCTTCTCCATGGCCTCTTCAAAATTATTCAGCACATCTTGCACCTGTTCAGTCATCATGTGCTGAAACTTATCATGAAGCTCCTTGTTCGATAAATTCTCCCAGTCAATCTCGTCGGCTTGTGATCCTGGCATGGTTAGTAGCAATAGAAAGACACAAGAATATGATCCTACAGACTACGAACAAGTGGTGGTGGTGGGTGTCACAAATCCGTCAAGCAAACCTCAAATTCTTACCAGTTCTTACCCAGCAGAAGGTGGTGATCGGCAACCGTTGTAGTCAAAACTCTCAAAGCTTGGATAGAGCGATTACCAGGGAGAGTCAAACGCACGACGTAGATGTCTGTGGAGCTGGGAAGGCTTATAATATGGTAGCAAAAAGGGTCAGCAATAATCAATTCAGAGATGCAAAGTTGAATAAACGCTCAACGACGGTACTGTGCTGGTCCTAGGCTAGACTGTGCTAGAGACGCGAGCCTAGAACACCAACAAAATCACGGCGCGGCACGTAAACAAGGGAAAAGCACACTCTGAAAAAAAAAATTTCGCTCTTTTTTTTTGCGCTCTTTTTTTTTGCGCTGCTTTTTTTTTGCAAAAAATCACTATAATGGCGAGTGTCTCAAAACTCTTCCTAGCTTAAACGGACAGGATGGGCACGAAATTTTTTCGACCAATTTTTTTTTTCGACTGCCCGGACCCAAAAACTGGAAACGGGTCAAAAAAAACTTCCTATAATGGCACCTGTCTCAAAACACTCAGAAACACCTAAAAATAGGATAGCCAGAAATTTTTTCGAAAAATGCGTTTTCGAAAAATTTTGGGCCTAAACGGAGCGTGGCTACCCGACTCTTTTTTTTTCCGAAACCTACTCCGGCAAGGAAACACGAATCGGAATCTAGATGGATCCCGAAAACAAACCTAATAAGCAAAGAACTCGGATTGGTGGTGGATATATGGTGGTTGTATATGGCAGCGGTGGTAGTATATGGATATGGATCGGTGGTGGTATATGGACACGGATTGGTGGTGGTATATGGATACGGATTCGGTGCGGTGGTGGTAGATGGCAGGGGCGATGATGATGGTGCGGCGGCGGCGTGACAACTTATGACCAGAACTCGAAACTCTAAAAGACTAGACTCTAAGACCAGCAACTAGACACGACGATGCAACCGCAAATTCAACAAACCAAAACCCTAAAAAGATTATGCAAAGGCTCAGATTGGTTCGGATATGATGAACTAACCCTAATTTTTTTTGTGGCTTTTTCGTGGACTGTAGGTATGAAGAACAGACTCGATCTAAACTACAAAAAACTGTAAAATCTCACCGAGCAACCTGGAAATCTGATACCACTTGATAGAGGCAAAGGTGTCCCGTCTTTCGATGAGATGATGGATATCGCTTTGGTGGCAGTCGACTTTGACGATCCGACTACGAACGTGCGAGGACGTCGCGCCTTAGCAATCGCTAAACCAACTCCGAGAGGTTATTGACCACGCCGGAGCACGATCAACCTGACCACGAGGGTCTGTTTCCTGCGAGCAAACGAAGAACAACCAAGAAACTAAGATTGCAATCTGGATATTGCGAATATAAGATGAAAGCTTTATTGATCAAGGTGGGGTTCTGTGACGCCTTTGTCTGGTCGTTGAACACAAACGAAGTACGCGAAGTTGCAGCTATGGCGAACTTTTAATCTAAACAAAACCCAAAGTCTAAATGATGCCCTAAGGGCTGTATATATGGAGGAAGAGGGGGGAATTTCGTGGCCCTTGGTGGAGGGGTCCGAAATCAACCCTATCTCTTGTTTCCCCACACATACGGACTCTAAAAATAGCCTATACTTATGTATTTCGAAATTACATGGGCCTGGCCCAATAATAAGGTGACACAGCACCTAAAATAGCCTCGGGACGAAATTTATGAAGTGGCATCTTGTATATTTCGTCCAAGGCTTCATGCACCCATTATGGTGGCTTCAAAGTCCTGAAATCATCACTTGTAACTCCGTTCTTGTTTCCCTTGCGCATGCCATCATCTCCATGCTTGTTCTTGCTCCAATGTTCATCCTTCTCCAAGCTAGGCCCTTCATTTGTAAGCAAAACAAATGTATCCAATTTAGGCAGCATCATATTCTCATGAACATTAGAATCATTACCAAGAAACGAAAGTACCTGGTAATTTAGTTGGCGTGCACGAGCTCTAGTAATTGGTCCAGTATGTATAGCAGCAGGGGTTGTGGGTGTAACAATTGTATTGATGTCCTCATCAGATTGAGTCGTGACTTAGCTTTTTGACATGTAGTGCATCGAGCAATAAAACGCTCAACATCCCGTCTCATCTTTGGCCAAAAGAAATGTGTAGCAAGTACGTCCTCCGTCTTCTTCACGCCAAAATGTCCCATTAATCCTCCTCCATGCGCTTCCTGCAACAACAAAAGACGAACGGAGCTAGCTGGAATGCATAGCTTGTTAGCACAAAACACAAATCCATCGTTAACGACAAACTTGTTCCACATTCTTCCTTCTTTACAATTCTGCATTACATCTTTAAAATCAGCATCATGCACATATTGATCTTTGATGGTCTCCAAACCAAATATTTTGAAGTCAAGTTGTGAAAGCATAGTATAGCGACGAGACAATGCATCAGCAATAACATTTTCTTTTCCCTTCTTGTGTTTAATGACATAAGGGAAAGTCTCAATGAATTCAACCCATTTAGCATGTCTACGATTCAGTTTAGCTTGACTTTTAATATGTTTCAAAGATTCATGATCAGAATGTATAACAAATTCTTTGGGCCGTAAATAATGTTGCCATGTTTCTAAAGTCCGAACAAGAGCATATAATTCTTTATCATAAGTAGGATAATTCAGACTAGGCCCACTCAATTTTTCAGAAAAGTATGCAACAGGTTTGCCATCTTGTAATAACACACCTCCTAATCCAATTCCACTAGCATCACATTCAAGCTCAAAAGTCTTATTAAAATCAGGAAGTTGGAGTAAAGGAGCATGTGTCAACTTATCTTTCAATACCGTGAAGGCTTCTTCCTGTGCGGTACCCCAAAGAAAAGGCACATCTTTCTTTGTAAGCTCATTGAGAGGTGCAGCAATGGTGCTGAAATCTCTCACAAAACGCCTATAGAATCCAGCGAGGCCAAGAAAACTCCTCACTTGTGTGACCGTTTTGGGCTGCGGCCAACTCTCAATAGCTTCAATCTTGGCTTTATCAACTTCAATTCCCTGTGGAGTAACAACATAGCCAAGAAAAGATACTCGGTCGGTGCAAAAGGTGCACTTCCCAAGGTTACCAAACAAACGTGCATCACGTAGAGCAATAAAAACAGAACGTAAATGTTCCAAATGTTCCTCCAAAGATCTGCTATAAATCAATATGTCATCAAAGTAAACTACCACAAATCGTCCAATGAAAGCACGTAAAACTTCGTTCATTAATCTCATGAAAGTACTAGGTGCATTAGTTAACCCAAAAGGCATGACTAACCACTCATATAATCCAAACTTAGTTTTAAATGCTGTTTTCCATTCATCTCCCAATTTCATACGAATTTGATGGTAGCCACTACGCAAATCAACTTTGGAGAATATTGTAGAGCCACTCAATTCATCAAGCATATCATCTAGCCTAGGAATAGGATGACGATAACGAATAGTAATATTATTAATGCCTCTACAATCAACACACATACGTGATGTACCATCCTTTTTCGGCACTAGAATAATAGGAACAGCACAAGGACTAAGGGATTCGCGTATATAACCTTTGTCGAGAAGCTCTTGTACTTGACGCATAATCTCCTTCGTCTCCTCTGGATTGGTACAGTATGGTGCACGGTTTGGCAGTGAAGCACCGAGAATTAAGTCAATCTGATGCTCAATCCCTCGAATAGGCGGTAATCCCGGTGGCACGTCTTGTGGAAAAACGTCAGCGAACTCCTGCAAAATGTTAGTGACAGCAGGAGGCAAAGAGGAAGGCACGGCCTCGAATGAAAATAATGCCTCTTTGCACACAAAAGCATAGCAAACAGATTTGCTGAAATCTAGCTCATCAATATCAGATTTGGTGGCAAATAAACATGCACTTTTCAATTTAATTTCAGAAGCAACACTAGATGGTTTATTATTAGGCTTCATTTGTTGCTCAAATTTTTTTGCCACAATCTGATTTTCACTCTTATTCTTCTCCTGTTGTGCTTTATTAGCTCTATTAATATCATCTTTCAAAATGGAATCAGGAGTCATAGGAAGCAAAGTAATATTTTTATCCTTATGAACAAGAGTATAGTGATTGTTTCTACCATGGTGTACAGAATTTTTATCAAATTGCCATGGTCTACCAAGTAATAAGGAACATGCTTGCATAGGTACCACATCACAATCAACATAATCAGCATATGTAGAGATACTAAAATGCGCACGAACAGTACGTGTTACCTTAACCTTGCCGCTGTTGTTGAACCATTGGATGTAGTAAGGATGTGGATGTGGTCTTGTGGTGAGAGAAAGCTTCTCCACCATCTCCATGCTAGCCAAGTTGTTGCAGCTCCCTCCGTCTATTATGATGCGCACAGAACGTTCCTTCACAACTCCCTTGGTGATAGAGGCAAAGGTGTCCCGTCTTTCGATGAGATGGTGGATTTCGCTTTGGTGGAAGTCGACTTTGACGATCCGACTACGAACGTGCGAGGACGTCGCGCCTTAGCAATCGCTAAACCAACTCCGAGAGGTTATTGACCACGCCGGAGCACGATCAACCTGACCACGAGGGTCTGTTTCCTGCGAGCAAACGAAGAACAAGCAAGAAACTGAGATTGCAATCTGGATATTGCGAATATAAGATGAAAGCTTTATTGATCAAGGTGGGGTTCTGTGACGCCTTTGTCTGGTCGTTGAACACAAACGAAGTACGCGAAGTTGCAGCTATGGCGAACTTTTAATCTAAACAAAACCCAAAGTCTAAACGATGCCCTAAGGGCTGTATATATGGAGGAAGAGGGGGGAATTTCGTGGCCCTTGGTGGAGGGGTCCGGAATCAACCCTATCTCTTGTTTCCCCACACATACGGACTCTAAAAATAGCCTATACTTATGTATTTCGAAATTACATGGGCCTGGCCCAATAATAAGGTGACACAGCACCTAAAATAGCCTCGGGACGAAATTTATGAAGTGGCATCTTGTATATTTCGTCCAAGGCTTCATGCACCCATTATGGTGGCTTCAAAGTCCTGAAATCATCACTTGTAACTCCGTTCTTGTTTCCCTTGCGCATGCCATCATCTCCATGCTTGTTCTTGCTCCAATGTTCATCCTTCTCCAAGCTAGGCCCTTCATTTGTAAGCAAAACAAATGTATCCAATTTAGGCAGCATCATATTCTCATGAACATTAGAATCATTACCAAGAAACGAAAGTACCTGGTAATTTAGTTGGCGTGCACGAGCTCTAGTAATTGGTCCAGTATGTATAGCAGCAGGGGCTGTGGGTGTAACAATTGTATTGATGTCCTCATCACTTTCACAACTTGACTTCAAAATATTTGGTTTGGAGACCATCAAAGATCAATATGTGCATGATGCTGATTTTAAAGATGTATTGCAGAATTGTAAAGAAGGAAGAACATGGAACAAGTTCGTCGTTAATGATGGATTTGTGTTCCGTGCTAACAAGCTATGCATTCCAGCTAGCTCCATTCGTCTTTTGTCGTTGCAGGAGGTGCATGGATGATGCAGGGTGGAACCCTATAGCGTCGATCTTTCACGTTTGGAGTGGATCCTACGGAGAAATCACGAAGAACATGCGGAAGCACAAGGGGAAACATGGGGAAAACGAGAGAGAATCACTCAACCGACAAGGAATCGATCACACAAGTGCTAGATCACCACACACATATGAGATCCACAAGATACAAAGTCAACTAAGGTAAGGATACAAAGGAACCGTTCATCTCCAAAAGGAGGCCTTGATGTTCTTCCCTAAAGAGGGGTCTTGAATCCGCTTGGGGATCTTCTCCGGAGAGGTCGTGATCTCCGAGGAGAAGTATCCAAGTGGATGAGCAAAGGCTCTCACACAAAATGAGCTAATCCAATGCTAACTCTAACTAGGAGGAGGTGGGGGAGTATATATAGTGCTAGCCCACGAAGGGGTAAGTGAGAGGGGGATACATGGGCCCTTGGCCCTTTCTCTGCGCACAGGCAGGTGCCGGATGTCCGGGCTGGGGCCGGATGTCCGGGGCTTCGTGACGGGCCGGATGTCCGGGCTGGGTGGCCGGATGTCCGGGTTGGCCTGGGTCTTCTAGATGCGTTCGATGATGGAGGGGCCGGATTTCCGGGCGAGGGGGCCGGATGTCCGGGGCTTCAGGAAGAGCCGGATGTCCGGGCTGCGCTGGTCCTTTTCGGTGTTCTCTGGATAGCCGATGCCGGATTTCCGGGGCAAGGGCCGGATGTCCGGGCTGGGGCCGGATGTCCGGCCGCTGTAGCAGCTGGCTCTTCTTCCTTCTCCTTCCTTCGCTTCCGCGCACGCTTGGCCTTGGTCCTTGGGCTCTCCATGGTCTCCTCGGGTGTACCTGAGTATGCACAAGGTCCGCGCTTGAAGTAGCATCCATGTCTTACATGCGGAAAGGGAAGATTCGGAAAGGAGCGAATTCACCTTAGGTCCAATGGCGTAGGCTCGAGTGTACATGGGGATGATCGTCGGATGCTCCGCATCATATCCCCCCCCCTTGGGAAAGATCCGACCTCGGATCGTGTTCCTCATCACCATGGAAACGGTTGTCGTGGATGGACTTGTAGTTGGACGAAGTTGAAGGCATGGCACAATCCAAGTACTCCAATGTGTCTCCTGATTGGTATACATGCAAAAGGAGCAAACACAAAGTACACTTGGAAATACAATGGTTAGCGCACACAAAGTGTCCATCATGTAAGGATGAGTCCGTGCGGCAAGGTAGTTCGTGACAAAGCGCATGAAGCTTATCAAGATGATCTAGAATGGTATGCAAAGCATTCATGGGAACAAATGCAATCATTGTGCACACAATTGTGTTATGAGTATGAGCAATGCAACCACGGTGCAAACTGATGTCATAATGGGATGGTGCATCAAAAGCATGAACATAGCAATGGATGCTCAATATGTGAATGTCATCATGCAATTGATGGTGGACAATATGATCATGATATATGAATATGCCATCAAGGAAGATCACAACAAATTTGCTAAGGAAGTGAACAAGCTCATATATCATGGATGACATGGGAATACAAGATGCAACAAGGCAATCATAGTGTGAGTCAATCCATGCATAAGGTGCAAACTTGTGGTGAGTATGATATGTCCATCGAGCATGACATGTATGAGCACAATCAACAAATATGGAGGTGTTGGTATACCAATGCTCGATGTTGTGGCAAGAGTGGAAGACCGAAGGTGCATCCAATAAGTGTGAGCACTCCTCAATGTGAAGGTTCATGTAGCCAATCTCCAATGTCGCTCCTCCGTTCACGAAATGTATCATGTAGACAACAAGAAGGAAACAACAATGAAAGAGTGACCCATCCAATATGCATATTTGAGGATGGCTCAAAGAGAAGGAGTTCACCTTTATGAGAATGTCGAAAATGTTGGTGTCGCACATCGTGTATGCCTTCACATAACCAATATGTCGCATAACGGCACCGCCTTGTGAATCCTCCAAAATGAAAGAACATGACAAACACTCGGAAAAACAAATGAGGTTAGCGGAAATGCAAAACCTATCATTCGAGTGGTAAGATATCCAACAAGTGTATTCATCATGCTCATCATAAGAAAGTACAAGGGAGTTTGGCATGGTATGTAAGCATATGATGCGATAACAACCAAATACAAGAGGCTCAATCAAACAAGCATGCATCACAAGTATAGTGTCCAAGTCTCCAAGATCAATAAGCATAGCAAGTTGGCACTCAATACAAGGTGATATGAGAGATGCAACTAATGGAGACAGGAGACAATGATCATGACAAATCAAGTGAGAGGCATCAACATATATGTCATCAACCCAAGAAAGCGAGTAAGAGTGGAACATGGGTGATGCAACCAAGCAAGCAATCATAGCAATCAAGTCAAGCAAGCTAGTAGTGCGAAGATGCAACATACTAGGAGGAATCATGGCAAGCATGTCATTGGTGCTAATAGTGTGCAAGAATAATTCACATGACATATCACAGGCATGAAAGCAAGATATGAGAAAAATATCATCAATGTATTGGTGAGAAGCCATATGTAAATAGCAATGGGTCATCATGACTCTCCGAACACAACAAGTATCAATAGCATGGGGCACATGATAAGCATGGCAATAGCAACAAGGATCTCCACCAAGCATGCAAATACACATAGAAGTAGCATAATGGTGAATCATGGGTATATGCAAGCAAGGGTCACAATTGCATGGCAAAGGCATAGGAGCAAGCATAACATGCAAAGTGAACACGGTAAAATGAGCATAAGGTGACAAGTGGTAAATAGCCCATAGCCGTGTGAGAGCCAAGTAGAAGAGATGCGCGTAGTCCTTGCGCGAAGGGAATGGTGGTAAGGATAGTCCACGTGATCCCAAAGCATCGTTGCTCTCAAGAGCTCGTTTCGTCAACTCTTGGGGTTGAGAGGTTGACGAGTATACATGAGTACCTACACAAAACAAAGACAAAGAGAAAATTGTGTGTGCATGGTATATGTACACATCATCCATCATGATGCGCACATGCACGTGTCGGTTAGCACTAAATAGCCAATGCTCAAATAAATGAGATGCGTGATATAGAAACATGTCATCCATCATGAGAGGTTTGTTATTATGTATCACATAATGGAGACTCAAATTGTGTAATGCATCATGAGAAATATCTAGAGCATTGTTATTCATGGAATGCATATGGTGCAAGCAATTTTGTGAACCATGCAAAGTATGGAATGCATCAAGATCTCCTAATATGTATGAGGAAACTATGGGGGTCTCCTCATGAGCATTAATGGAAACATCACATGGAGAATATTGACAACATCCAAAACAATGCATATTTGGAACGATGTGATCATGGCATGACATAGTAGATGAATTGCACAAATCATGTAAAGGAAGCATGGCAATATCATCACATGAAAAACAAACGCCAATGACCATTATCTCGTCATCTATGCCATAAGTGCAAATAGGATTTATTTTAATGGGGCATGCATAGTTACTATGTTGAGATTGTAATGATGAAATATGGGAGATCTCACTCATAGCATATGACAAGTTCAATGGGTTGTCAAACATGATGTGACCAAAAGAATTTTCACATGATATCCTATGGAGCATAGCATCACAACTAGGCAACTCAACATGCTCATCATCATATTCATCATAAATAGGTAAGTCAAGGCATGAAGGAGTTTCACTAGCATGAAGCATGGCAATAGGTGGGTCAACATCATGGTAGCAATCGTTGTCAAGGGTGTCCACTAGTGGGACAAGAGAAGCACCATCACCTATGTTACCTTTGGTGCATAGCTCATGTGTTGTAGGTGAGGTGTTGAAGATCATCTCATTGTCATCTTCATCTTGATGGAACCATGTGGGGGGTGTATCATCGTCCATCATGGCCATCGTCCTCTCCATAGGAGGGATGGACTCATCAATGGTAGGCGTGTCGTCATGTAGGAGACCTAGCACCAAAGGAGAAAACACACAAGGAGTAGAGGGTAAGTCGTTAGAAATCATAGTGGCCTCACATGCTGTCTCAACTACCTCAATCACTAAGTGTTGTGGCTCACTCACTCCCTCAAGGGTGCTCTCACTCATATGGTTGGTGGAGTCACTCGAATGGCGCTTAACCTCACATAGGATGTGTGGCATGCTCTCATGTGTGGGGCTAGTGGTGGTCACACTTATCCTCTCATAGGAAATGCTCTCAATTTCACGTATGGTGGAGTCACTCATGTCACTCATGGGGTGGTGGCTCTCCTCACATGGCACTTGGGGCATCTCGACATTTTTGGGTGTCGGAGAGATGTAGGTGCAAATGTCTACATGCTCAACTCCTATCGCCGTGGTCGAAGGGGATGGCCCTTGCTCGACCGTCTTGTCACCGTCTTGGTGTGGGAGGCCCATATGATGTGGCACCTCATAGCTCGTCTCCATGACCGAAGGGAGTTTCCCATGCTCGGCCATCTTCCTTGGGGGGCTTCCGAAGATGGAAGTGTCGCCCTCGCTCGTAGTACTTGATGAAGTCGAAGTAGGCGTACACGTGGGAAGTAGGCGAAGATGCCGTACGTCCAAAGGCGAAGATGCCTTGAGAACACTTGGCGAAGATGCCGAAGTGGTTGTTGTAGCCGTAGCGCCGTCTTGGTAGTGGTCGTCTCGCGGTCTTCTTTTGTGCTCTTGAAGCTTGGACTTGGCGTGAAGTAGGTCTTGTTGGGACTTGTGCATTTGCGCTTGTGGAGCATCTTCATGATGATGATGTCGTTGTCGTGCTTGAGCTCGTAGTAGATGTCGTCCGTCGTCGTCGTGCACATGTTGCTTGGAGGTGACTCGGCCTTCATGACGATGTGGATCGTGAACGTGATGATGATCACCATGTAGATGTGGACGACTTGCGCTTGCATCTTTTTGGCACTCCGAAGACTTGTGGCTTGACCGTCGTCGTCTTGAGGATGATGAAGTGGAAGAAGACTTGATCAAAGCTCTAATCTCCTCCATCCTTGCATCTTGCTCCTCTTTATGTCCGGAAAGCTTCTTGTCGATGTAGTCCCTTTTCCTTGCTTCGGAGTGACGAATGTCGATGGAGATGTTCTCGATGCGCTCTCGCGATCTTGATTGTGCGCCTTGCATTTGTCGTTGTAGATCGAAGATTGACGCTTTTGAGATGTAGTTGTTCACGCCGTCGTTGTTGTCGTAGACCGGAGAGGAAATGCCTTGCCTATCCATCACAAGACTCGAGCAAATATGAGTGGGAGAAAGAGAAGAACTAATACCAATGTACCTTTGACCAAAGTTGAAGATGAATCAAGTTCACTCAAATGTGGACAATGAAATAGCACTATTGGTACCGATCCTTGTCGATTCTCACACCTACACAAGTAAAGCTTATAGTGGAGCTCGGTGAGGATAGTGGCACAAAAATTTGATGCAAAATGTTAGCAAGAGTCAATAATGTTGAAAAAGATTCACAAATTCGCAAGTGAAACAAATGGACCAATAGCAATGAAAGGTACACAGAAACACACACACGAATAGATAAATGGGGTCGTGCAACCAAGGAATGAGCCCAAAATGTGGAATCCACCAAAACGCTCGTGTTGCACAACTCAAGAGAGACGCTAGCACGATTGCTCAATAGGCGGATACGACACTTGTGCACAACCTACAAGATGCAAAATGGAAAAACTTTCTAACCCAAGTATGCTATGTACGTATGGTTCCCGGTGTTTCTCTCAAGCATGATATCATATGATGTAGATTTTGGTATGATGCTATGGCACTTGCTCACGAGCTCTTTGCTCTCTTTTTGCTTAAAAACTTTTTTTTCTCCTTTTTTTCTATGGCCACTTTTGCACAATGCACAAACCAAGATAGAAATTGTGTATATGCGGGAACAAACTTGAGGCACAATGGATGATATGATACCAAGATGATATGGTATGTATGCAATGGATGGTGGATCACTAATGTGCACAAGTAACGTTGCCGACAATACTCAAATGGCTAGTCTCGATAGGCAAGTAACGCAAAAGTAAGGCTAGGGGTTAACAATGCAATGGCAAGGGGAATATACAATGGAGGGATACCACGATACCAAGATGATATGGAGGTTACCGTCCGACGATGATGAGTAGCGGTGATCTTGATGTAGAAACCAAGATGATGGAGACTCGTCCCTAAGTAGCCGAAACACCTTAGGAAACGGAAAAAACCGCAAACTCAAAATCTCAAACGTCAAATGTCAAAATGGTGGTAGCGAAGAGCGGTGGTGGTTTGCACTTGGCAATGCGGAAGTGGAATAAATGGGCTATACACGTGTCGGAGTTGAAGTTGCCGTCCCTAAGTAGCCGAAACACCTTAGGAGACACAAGCCACAACTCGAAAAAGCTCAAACAACAATTGGGTTAAGTTGGTGGTGGCGGAAGTTTATGGTGGGCACGGTTATGCGGAAATGGTGGAAGTGGTTGATGAAGAAGCAATCGTCCCTAAGTAGCCGAAACACCTTAGGAGACTCTAATCACAACTCAAACAACCACATATGCAATGGTGAACAAATTGGGTTAGGTTGCGGAAGTCGGTGGTGGTTATGCGGATGATATGGTGGAGGGCCTAGGCAAACTTGCCAAATTTTCAAAAATTTGATGGAGTCAAATGGTGGTGGTAGTATTTTTATGGGATGGGGGATGTCAATAGCTTCAAAACGAGCTAAAGAACGTCAAAAACGGACTCCGGATGAATTAGTTATGGACAAAACGGTGAAACGGGAAAATCTGAAATCCTAGGGGCCGGACATCCGGGGGTCGGGCCGGATTTCCGGGACCTGATGTCCAGAACCGGGTGCGAAATTGCGCTCCAGGAGCCGGATGTCCGGGCTATTGGCCGGATTTCCGGGCTGGCAGGATGTCCGGGGCTTGGGCCGGATGTCCGGACTCCAAATCTGAGGATGAACTTGAGGAACTCGATTTTGGGGCGGAAAATTGAGATTTCGGGGGCAAAATTGGAGAGATTTCGTGGATGGAAAGTGGGGAAACTTGGGGGAAAGCTAGATCCACTTGAAACCAAGCAAATCCATGGATCAAAATCAACAAAACATCATCAAACCAACAAATCACAAAAAAAATTGGGGGCTATTTTTGGTGGGGATTTTCGGATTTAGGACGAAATCAAGCAAAAGAAGGCTAGAAAACGGTGGGAGGGACTCCAAATACGTGATAAACCTGGCTCCTGATACCATAATGATGCAGGCTGGAACCCTATAGCGTCGATCTTTCACGTTTGGAGTGGATCCTACGGAGAAATCACGAAGAACACGCGGAAGCACAAGGGGAAACATGGAGAAAACGAGAGAGAATCACTCAACCGACAAGGAATCGATCACACAAGTGCTAGATCACCACACACATATGAGATCCACAAGATACAAAGTCAACTAAGGTAAGGATACAAAGGAACCGTTCATCTCCAAAAGGAGGCCTTGATGTTCTTCCCTAAAGAGGGGTCTTGAATCCGCTTGGGGATCTTCTCCGGAGAGGTCGTGATCTCCGAGGAGAAGTATCCAAGTGGATGAGCAAAGGCTCTCACACAAAATGAGCTAATCCAATGCTAACTCTAACTAGGAGGAGGTGGGGGAGTATATATAGTGCTAGCCCACGAAGGGGTAAGTGAGAGGGGGATACATGGGCCCTTGGCCCTTTCTCTGCGCACAGGCAGGTGCCGGATGTCCGGGCTGGGGCCGGATGTCCGGGGCTTCGTGACGGGCCGGATGTCCGGGCTGGGTGGCCGGATGTCCGGGCTGGCCTGGGTCTTCCAGATGCGTTCGGTGATGGAGGGGCCGGATTTCCGGGCGAGGGGGCCGGATGTCCGGGGCTTCAGGAAGAGCCGGATGTCCGGGCTGCGGTGGTCCTTTTCGGTGTTCTCTGGATAGCCGATGCCGGATTTTCGGGGCAAGGGCCGGATGTCCGGGCTGGGCCGGATGTCCGGCCGCTGTAGCAGCTGGCTCTTCTTCCTTCTCCTTCCTTCGCTTCCACGCACGCTTGGCCTTGGTCCTTGGGCTCTCCATGGTCTCCTCAGGTGTACCTGACTATGCACAAGGTCCGCGCTTGAAGTAGCATCCATGTCTTACATGCGGAAAGGGAAGATTCGGAAAGGAGCGAATTCACCTTAGGTCCAATGGCGTAGGCTCGAGTGTACATGGGGATGATCGTCGGATGCTCCGCATCAATGGAGGAGGACTAATGGGACACTTTGGCGTGAAGAAGACGGAGGACGTACTTGCTACACATTTCTTTTGGCCAAAGATGAGACGGGATGTTGAGCGTTTTATTGCTCGCTTCACTACATGTCAAAAAGCTAAGTCATGACTCAATCCTCATGGTTTATATATGCCTTTGCCTGTACCTAGTGTTCCTTGGGAGGATATATCTATGGACTTTGTTTTAGGTTTACCTAGAACAAAGAAGGGGAGGGATAGCATATTTGTTGTCGTGGATAGATTCTTGAAAATGGCACACTTTATACCATGTCATAAAAGCGATGATGCTGTTAATGTTGCTGATTTGTTCTTTCGTGAAATTATTCGCTTGCATGGTGTGCCAAATACTATTGTTTCAGATCGTGATACTAAATTTCTTAGCCACTTTTGGAGATGTTTATGGGCTAAGTTGTGATAGAGGACAGGGTCCCGATCTTTCGATGAGATGATAACTATCGATTTGGTGGAGATGACTTTGACAATCCGACTACAAACGTGCTCGACGTTGCGCCTTAGCAATCGCTAAACCAATCTCCTGAGGTTACTGACGATGCTGGAAGCACGGTCAGCCTGACCACGAAGGTCTATTCCTGCAAGCAATCGAAGAACGAGCAAGAATATGATAAAGCAATCTGAATATTGCAAATATATATGAAGTATTGATAATGGTGGGGATCCATAAGCGGTCTTGGTCTGGTCGTTGGACACAAACGAAGTACACGAAGTTGCAATGGCTAACTTTTAACTAAACAAATCCCAAGGAAAAGCTACTAGATGGATCTACTTATATAGGAGCAAGGGGTGGCGGCCAAGGAGGTGGGAGGACTTCCCAAGGCAGCCTAAAACTAAATCTAGGTCGTACAAGGCCAATGGGCCCAAGTGGAGGTGATGTAACACCTTTGGACTTGTAGTTTGACTCGGATTCTGCTGCAGCATCAGATTGTTTCGTCCACAACTCAACGCTCCGGACGAATTTGAAGGTGATTCCAATTGGGTTGGAAAGTGCACGAAATCTAGCTTCCAACAAAAAAAGAATCACCCAATTACGAGTCCGTATGGAAAACTTGTGTGCGTTTTGAGTCAGGTGTGTCTATGCAGTCCGAATCTGAATCCAGAACGTGAGAGACTTGGACTCTATCTTCTCTTGGGCCAAAAGTGACGTGAGAGAACTTTTTGGACACCAAATAAAGATCTCTTTCTTCCTTATCTTCATATGTGGATTGTACAAATGTCCCATACACCTGCAATTAGACAAAACACAAAAGTGTGTGAAGTATTTTTGTTCTGGATAACATAAATAGATTATTGAATAGTTTGCACTAGAAATCACCTGACAAATATGCATATATGCAATATTTTTGGTCATATCCAAGGTAGTCATGTCCTCATCATCCTCCCCTTCTTGAAAATAAAGCCGTCCTCGGCGTTGCTTAATATGAAATGTGGCTAACAAAAGAGACAAGGTGTACATGTTGTATATGTATATGTCATCCATTTTTACTTCCCTTGATTTTTGCATATATGACACATGAATAGATGAGTAACTTGCATAGTTCATAAAATCTAAAGCCAAAAAATTAGCACAAGAAGTAGAAGGCATGAAAATATTGCAACTCAGTTTGCACATATAAGTGAAGCTCTTATTCATTTCAAAAGATTGACAATGTTCATCATTAAACCATCCCAACATTGGTGAATAAACCTTACTTGCATCAAATTTACATGCTACAACATGCTTAAATAAGCAAACATGCAATAAGTCATTCAACACAGAATCATCACCAAGATTAGAGGTCATATCAAAATGATTAAACATTGGTTCTTTGGCATCAATAGTTAATTCAATGGGTGCACTCAAAATTGTTGGTATTTCAGTTGTTTGATCACATGGCAAAGTCAAATTATCAACGTAGTCCTCTAAAATAGGTGGTGTGATCAAAGTAGTGGGTAGCTCATCAGATGGTGCATTCGAATTGACAAGGCATTCATCATTCTCATGTAGAGATGGAAGATCAGTACCTTTGTCATTACCTCTTATGATCAACTTAGATGATGTAGCCACTCTCGGGGGCGATGTGTCACATGGTGGAGGTGATGTAGTCCTGACAACAACGGATGTGGTTGTCATAGTATGCTTAGTAGTTGAAGGAACAATCATATCAACTCTTGGAATGTGCACCGTGCGCTTGTTCTCCTCGTGGCCAACACGTCGTTTTATTTCCTGTTCAGCTTTGCAAGCAAGATGAAACAAATGGTCCATAGGATAACACTCTTCATGAATTAGTATCTCTTGAATATCACGGTTTAATCCTCCCCAAAATCTATCCATAAAATCATCTTCACTTTCTTCTAAAGAGGAATGCAACAAGGTAGTTTGTAAATCATCATAATATTTTGTTACAGTTTCACTACCTAGTTTTAAGTGTTGCAACTTCTTAATCATGTCACGAGTATAATAAGCAGGGACGAAAGTATGTCGCATGGCAAGTTTCAAATCATCCCAAGTAGTAGGTATATAATCAGGGTGTAACCGACAATATTCACTCCACCAAACCAAAGCATAACCAGTGAAAGAACCAACCGCAACCTTAACCTTTTTATGTTCATCGAAATTATGGGAAGCAAATATATTTTTTATGTCGAATTCCCATTCAATATATAAAGCAGGTTTAAAACGGCCATTAAATGGTGGTATAGATACATTAACCTGATCATGTGCATTTGGATGTTTGTGCACCTCTCGTGACGGTTGTGGTATTTGCAAAGGTGGTGGCACGTCTCCCGCGATCGACAAAGCCCATGAATTGACTCTGGATCCTGTCATGATTAGTAGAATAAGAAACAAAATCCAAAAATAATGTTCCTATAACTACTAGGATGTGGTGGTAAAACGCTCACAGTAAAGCAAATATCAATGTCTTACAAGTTCTTACCATGCAGCAGGCGGTGATCGGCAACCTGCGGTGTCAAGTAACTCCGAATATTGAGTAAAGCGATTGCCAGGGGAGCGTACGTATACACGGTGTAGAAATATGTGGAGCTGGGTTGGCTATATATGGTAGCAAAAGATTAGCAATAATCAATTCAGAGATGCAATGTTGAATAAACGCTCAATGACGGTACTGTGCTGGTCCTAGGCTAGACCGGACTAGAGACGCGAGCCTAGAACACTAATGAGGTCACAGCATAGCACAACTAGAATCAATCAAGGATACTAAGGAGCTCTGGACAGCAAGATATAAGTGAAGATCACAACGGTAGTGAAGGTAATGATGAAAAACAACTGCCAAGCAGGATATACAACAACTCTCTCCAACTTTCCTCTTGAAAAGTTTGAGCCAATTTTCTGATAAATTCTTTCAAAGAATGCTACTAACTCAAGTTTTCCAATGCAACAAGAATCACTCAATTCCGAGTTGATATGAGGAGTTAAAGAATTCTAAAACTGGCCTGAAAAATTAGAACAAGCTGTGTTCACGAACTTCGGAGGGCAAAAAGACCTATTTAGAAGCCGATTTTGAGGTGTCAAATATTGAACTAGCTTATGCAACTATTTAGATGCGGCTCGTCGCTAGCTTCAATTTGAGTACTCACGGAGCTAAAACGGACTTCGTATGAGGAAGATACACCTGTTTTACTGAACAGTGCGCAAAACAGATTCCAATCCGAATTCAGGTACGAGATTGATTCTAGATAGATCCAATTTTTTTTTCTCTCTTTTTTTCTCACTCTTTTTTTTTCTTCTCTCTCTTTTTCTTTCCTTTTTTTCTCTTTTTTTTCTCTATCTTTTTTTTCTCCCTCTTTCCAAGACAAACTAGATAAGATACAGATTGGATCAGGCGAATATGTGAATGACCTCAAATATGATTATGACAATGAACAGTGCATAGCACGTGCTGGAAATTAATAGATGAGATGGTGGACAGCGGAAAGGATAATGATGCAGCGGCGGCGTGACTAATGTGAACAGAACTCGAAACTCTAAAGGAACTAGACACTAAGACCAGCAACTGACACGACGATGCAACCGATAATTCAACTATGCAAGCAATGAATAGAAAATTGCAAAGGCTCAGACTGGCTTGGATAAAGGATGAACAGATCTAACTTTTTTTTGTGGCTTTTTCTTGGACAATAGGTAAGAAAAAAATCTAATCTAGGAAAAACTGGAAATTCTCACCGAGCAACCTGAAAACTGATACCACTTGATAGAGGACAGGGTCCCGATCTTTCGATGAGATGATAACTATCGATTTGGTGGAGATGACTTTGACAATCCGACTACAAACGTGCACGACGTTGCGCCTTAGCAATCGCTAAACCAATCTCCTGAGGTTACTGACGATGCTGGAAGCACGGTCAGCTTGACCACGAAGGTCTATTCCTGCAAGCAATCGAAGAACGAGCAAGAATATGATAAAGCAATCTGAATATTGCAAATATATATGAAGTATTGATAATGGTGGGGATCCGTAAGCGGTCTTGGTCTGGTCGTTGGACACAAACGAAATACACGAAGTTGCAATGGCTAACTTTTTAACTAAACAAATCCCAAGGAAAAGCTACTAGATGGATCTACTTATATAGGAGCAAGGGGTGGCGGCCAAGGAGGTGGGAGGACGTCCCAAGGCAGCCTAAAACTAAATCTAGGTCGTACAAGGCGAATGGGCCCAAGTGGAGGTGATGTAACACCTTTGGACTTGTAGTTTGACTCGGATTCTGCTGCAGCATCAGATTGTTTCGTCCACAACTCAACGCTCCGGACGAATTTGAAGGTGATTCCAATTGGGTTGGAAAGTGCACGAAATCTAGTTTCCAACAAAAAAAGAATCACCCAATTCGGAGTCCGTATGGAAAACTTGTGTGCGTTTTGTGTCAGGTGTGTCTGTGCAGTCCGAATCTGAATCCAGAACGTGAGAGACTTGGACTCTATCTTCTCTTGGGCCAAAAGTGACGTGAGAGAACTTTTTGGACAGCAAATAAAGATCTCTTTCTTCCTTATCTTCATATGTGGATTGTACAAATGTCCCATACACCTGCAATTAGACAAAACACAAAAGTGTGTGAAGTATTTTTGTTCTGGATAACATAAATAGATTATTGAATAGTTTGCACTAGAAATCACCTGACAAATATGCATATATGCAATATTTTTGGTCATATCCAAGGTAGTCATGTCCTCATCAAGTTGGGGACTAAACTGCTTTTTAGTACTACTTGTCACCCCCAAACTGATGGACAAACTGAAGTAGTCAATAGAACATTGTCTACTATGCTTAGGGCTACTTTGAAGAATAATAAGAAAATGTGGGAGGAATGCTTGCCTCATATTGAATTTGCTTATAATCGTTCATTGCATTCTATTACTAAGATGTGCCTTTTGAAGTTGTGTATGGTTTCCTACCTCGTGCACCTATTGATTTGTTGCATCTTCCATCTTCGGAGAAGGTTAATTTTGATGCTAAACAACGTGCTGAATTGATTTTAAAAATTCATGAGTTAACTAAGGAAAACATTGAGCGTGTGAATGCTAAATATAAACTTGCTGGAGATAAGGGTAGAAAACATGTTGTGTTTGCACCTGGAGATCTTGTTTGGTTACATTTGCGTAAGGATAGATTTCCTGATTTGCGCAAATCAAAGCTAATGCCACGTGCTGATGGTCCCTTTAAGGTGTTGGAGAAAATAAATGATAATGCATATAAACTTGAGCTGCCTGCAGATTTTGGGGTTAGTCCCACTTTTAACATTGCAGATTTGAAGCCTTATTTGGGTGAGGAAGATGAACTTCCGTCGATGACGACATCATTTCAAGAACGGGAGGATGATGAGGACATCAATACCATTGTTACACCCACAGCCCCTCCTGCTATACATACTGGACCAATTACTAGAGCTCGCGCACGCCAACTAAATTACCAGGTACTTTCGTTTCTTGGTAATGATTCTAATGTTCATGAGAATATGATGCTGCCTAAATTGGATACATTTGTTTTTCTTACAAATGAAGGGCCTAGCTTGGAGAAGGATGAACATTGGAGCAAGAACAAGCATGGAGATGATGGCATGCGCAAGAGGAACAAGAATGGAGTTACAAGTGATGATTTCAGGACTTTGAAGCCACCATAATGAGTGCATAAAGCCTTGGACGAAATATACAAGATGCCACTTCATAAATTTTGTCCAGAGGCTATTCTAGGTGCTGCATCACCTTATTATTGGGCCAGGCCCATGTAATTTCGAAATACATAAGTATAGGCTATTTTTAGAGTCCGTATGTGTGGGGAAACAAGAGATAGGGTTAGTTTCGGACCCCTCCACCAAGGGCCACGAAATTCACCCCCTCTTGCTCCATATATACAGCCCTTAGGGCACCATTTAGACTTTGGGTTTTGTTTAGATTAAAGTTGGCCATAGCTGCAACTTCGCGTACTTCGTTTGTGTTCAACGACCAGACAAAGGCGTCACAGAACCCCACCTTGATCAATAAAGCTTTCATCTTATATTCGCAATATCCAGATTGCAATGTTAGTTTCTTGCTTCTTCTTTGTTTGCCTGCAGGAAACAGACCTTCGTGGTCAGGTTGATCGTTCTCCGGCATGGTCAATAACCTCTTGGAGTTGGTTTAGCGATTGCTAAGGCGCGACGTCCTCGCACGTTTGTAGTCGGATCGTCAAAGTCGACTTCCTCCAAAACGATAGCCACCATCTCATCAAAAGACGGGACACCTTTGCCTCTATCAGTGAGGGTGAAGGGATACATGGGCTCGGCCCATTACACTGTGCGCAGACAGGCCGGTAGTACCGGTCATGTGGCCGGTAGTTCCACTGGGAGCTCGTGCGGGGCGGTAGTACCGGTCAGGCGGGGGCGGTAGTTCCGCTCGAAGCCCGGGCGCTGGATCTGGAGGTGTATGCCAAAGGGGCAGCGGTTGTTCCGGTCATCGGGGCGGTTGTTCCGGTCTTTTGGCAGAAACCGGTACAACCGGTGTAACACCGGCCTTGCTCCGCTCGATCACAGAGGGTGGGCCGGTTGTTCCACCCGAGCAGTAGTTGGGCGGTTGCCGGGAGGTAGTTGATGTAGGGTGGAACCCTATAGCGTCGATCTTTCACGTTTGGAGTGGATCCTACGGGGAATCACGAAGAACACGCGGAAGCACAAAGGGAAACACGGGGGAAAACGAGAGAGAATCACTCAACCAACAAGGAATTGATCACACAAGTGCTAGATCATGATGAGGACATGACTACCTTGGATACGACCAAAAATATTGCATACATGCATATTTGTCAGGTGATTTCTAATGCAAGCTATTCAATAATCTATTTGTGTTATCCAGAACAAAAATACTTCACACACTTTTGTGTTTTGTCTAATTGCAGGGGTATGGGACATTTGTACAATCCACATATGAAGATAAGGGAAAAGGAGAAGTTTAGGTTGTGTTCAAAAAATCCTCTCACGTCATTTTTGGGCCAAGAGAAGATAGAGTCCAAGTCTCTCACGTTCTGGATTCAGATTCGAACTGCACAGACATACCTGACTCAAAACGGCAACAACTTTTTCATACAGACTCCGAATTGAGTGATTCTTTTTTTGTTGGAAACTAGATTTCGTGTTCTTTCCAACCCAATTGGATTCACCTTCAAATTCGTCAGGAGCGTTGAGTTACGGACGAAACAATCTGACGTTGCAGCAGAATCCGAGTCAAACTACAAGCCCAAAGGTGTTGCATCACCTCCACTTGGGCCCATGAGCCTTGTACGACCTAGGGTTAGTTTTAGGCTGCCTTGGGACGTCCTCCCACCTCCTTGGCCGCCACCCCTTGCTCCTATATAAGTAGATCCATCTAGTAGCTTTTTCCTTGGGATTTGTTTAGTTAAAAGTTAGCCATTGCAACTTCGTGTACTTCGTTTGTGTCCAACGACCAGACCAAGACCGCTTACGGATCCCCACCATTATTGATGAGGATATGACTACCTTGGATATGACCAAAAATATTGCATATATGCATATTTGTCAGGTGATTTCTAGTGCAAACTATTCAATAATCTATTTGTGTTATCCAGAACAAAAATACTTCACACACTTTTGTGTTTTGTCTAATTGCAGGTGTATGGGACATTTGTACAATCCACATATGAAGATAAGGAAGAAAGAGATGTTTATTTGCTGTCCAAAAAGTTCTCTCACGTCACTTTTGGCCCAAGAGAAGATAGAGTCCAAGTCTCTCACGTTCTGGATTCAGATTCGGACTGCACAGACATACCTGACTCAAAACGCCCACAAGTTTTTCATACGGACTCCGAATTGGGTGATTTTTTTTTGTTGGAAACTAGATTTCGTGCACTTTCCAACCCAAGTGGAATCACCTTCAAATTCGTCCGGAGCGTTGAGTTGTGGACAAAACAATCTGATGCTGCAGCAGAATCCGAGTCAAACTACAAGTCCAAAGGTGTTACATCACCTCCACTTGGGCCCATTGGCCTTGTACGACCTAGATTTAGTTTTAGGCTGCCTTGGGACGTCCTCCCACCTCCTTGGCCGCCACCCCTTGCTCCTATATAAGTAGATCCATCTAGTAGCTTTTCCTTGGGATTTGTTTAGTTAAAAGTTAGCCATTGCAACTTCGTGTACTTCGTTTGTGTCCAACGACCAGACCAAGACCGCTTACGGATCCCCACCATTATCAATACGTCATATATATTTGCAATATTCAGATTGCTTTATCATATTCTTGCTCGTTCTTCGATTGCTTGCAGGAATAGACCTTCGTGGTCAGGCTGACTGTGCTTCCGGCATCGTCAGTAACCTCAGGAGATTGGTTTAACGATTGCTAAGGCGCAACGTCGTGCACGTTTGTAGTCGGATCGTCAAAGTCGTCTCCACCAAATCGATAGTTATCATCTCATCGAAAGATCGGGACACCCTCGCCTCTATCAAGTGGTATCAGTTTTCAGGTTGCTCGGTGAGAATTTCCAGTTTTCCTAGATTAGATTTATTTTCTTACCTATTGTCCAAGAAAAAGCCACAAAAAGAGTTAGATCTATTCATCCTTGGTCCAAGCCAGTCTGAGCCTTTGCAATTTTCTTTTCATTGCTTGCATAGTTGAATAATCGGTTGCATCGTCGTGTCAAGTTGCTGGTCTTAGTGTCTAGTTCGTTTAGAGTTTTGAGTTCTGTTCACATTAGTCACGCCACCGCTGCATCATTATCTCTTCCGCTGTCCACCACCCATCCATCAATTTCCACCACGTGCTACCCACCATTCATTGTCATAATAATAGTTGAGATCGTTCACATCTTCACTTGATCCAATCTGCATCTTATCTAGTTTGTTTTGGAAAGAGGGAGAAAAAAAAGAGAGAAAAAAACGAGAGAAAAAAGAGAGAAAAAAAAAGTCAGAGAAAAAAAAGAAGAGAAAGAAAAAAAAAGTGTGAGGAAAAAAAAGAGAAAAAAAACAAAATTCGGATCTTTTTAGACTCAATCTCGTAGTTGAATTCGGATTGGAATCTGTTTTGTGCACTGTTCAGTAAAACAGCTTGGCTGTTGTTTCACATCATTATCTTTACTGCCGTTGTGATCTTCACTTATATCTTGTTGTCCAGAGCTACTTAGTATCCTTCATTGATGCTGGTTGTGCTACGACGTGACCTCATTAGTGTTCTAGGCTCGCGTCTCTAGTTCGGTCTAGCCTAGGACCAGCACAGTACCGTCGTTGAGCGTTTATTCAACATTGCATCTCTGAATTGATTATTGCTAATCTTTTGCTACCATATATAGCCAACCCAGCTCCACATATTTCTACACCGTGTATACGCACGTTCCCCTGGCAATCGCTTTACACAATCTTCAGAGTTATTTGACACCGCTGGTTGCCTGTCACCACCTGCCGCATGGTAAGAACTTGTAAGATATTGATATTTGCTTTACTGTGAGCACTTTACAACCACATCCTAGTAGTTCATAGGAACATTATTCTCGAATTTTGGTTCTTGTTTCTACTAATCATGACAGGTTCCAGAGATAGAAGTTCTTGGACGACGGACACATCTTCACCATCACAAGAGTTGGGACAACACACACAAGCATATGGTCAGGTTATCTCTTTACCATCATTTGAGGGTAGATTTAATCCTGCTATTTATCTAGCTTGGGAGCTTGAAGTAGAACAAGTTTTAAGTCACCATGATTTTTCTGAACTTGAGAGAGTACGAGCTACCATTAGAGCATTTACTGGTTTTGCTTCTGTTTGGTGGAGTGTACATTGTAAGAAAAACATTGATAACCAACCCACAACTTGGAAAGTTTTGAAAGCTGTAATGAGACAACAATTTTTTCCTCCTTACTACCGTCGTGAATTGCGTTGCAAATTGGAGCAATTAAAACAAGGCAGTAACACTGTTCATGCTTACTACCAAGAGTTCAAATCTTATATGCATCATTGTGACATAGAAGAATCTGAGGATGATACAATGAATAGATTTTTTGGTGGTTTGAACCATGATATTCAGGCAAGATTTCGGTATATTCCTCGTTGCATTACTGGTATGTATGTCCGTGCTTGTACCTTTGAGAGACAGATACAGGAGGATGCATTGGGTGACTACAACAACTACTATTCCAGTTCATGCTCACCATCGCCGGTTGGTTACTCCACTATTGCACCTACTAGAGCAGCCCCACCTCGGATTGTGAGCGCAACATCATCTCAAGGGTATGGTACATTGTCAACGTCCGTACCTACATCAGCTACATCTTTGCCACAAGGTAGCAGTAAAGGTATTGATGATATAACTTCACATGAGAATGATGCATGCCTAGTTAACTTGAATGCGTCATGTATTGAGTTACCTATTGATTTGAGCACACCACCTATTTTAGAGAATCTTGTTACTGTCATGAATGCGTCATGTGATCAAACAACTGAAATATCAATAATTTTGAGTGCACCCATTGAATTAACTGTTGATGCAAAAGAACTAATGTTTAATCATTTTGATATGGCCTCCAATCTTGGTGATGATTCTGTGTCCAATGACTTATTGCATGTTTGCTTATTTAAGCATGTTGTAGCATGTAAATTTGATGCAAGTAAGGTTTATTCACCAAAGTTGGGATGGTTTAATGATGAACATTGCGAATCTTTTGAAATGAATAAGAGCTTCACTTATATGTGCAAACTGAGTTCTAATATTTTCATGCCTTCTACTTCTTGTGATAAGTTTTTGGCTTTAGTTTTTATGAACTATGAAAGTTACTCATGTATACATGTGTCATACGTGCAAAAATCAAGGGAAGTAAAAATGGATGACATATACATATACAACATGTACACCTTGTCTCTTTTGTTAGCCACATTTCAGATTAAGCAACGCCGAGGACGGCTTTATTTTCAAGAAGGGGAGGATGATGAGGACATGACTACCTTGGATATGACCAAAAATATTGCATATATGCATATTTGTCAGGTGATTTCTAGTGCAAACTATTCAATAATCTATTTGTGTTATCCAGAATAAAAATACTTCACACACTTTTGTGTTTTGTCTAATTGCAGGTGTATGGGACATTTGTACAATCCACATATGAAGATAAGGAAGAAAGAGATGTTTATTTGCTGTCCAAAAAGTTCTCTCACGTCACTTTTGGCCCAAGAGAAGATAGAGTCCAAGTCTCTCACGTTCTGGATTCAGATTCGGACGGCACAGACATACCTGACTCAAAACGCCCACAAGTTTTTCATACGGACTCCGAATTGGGTGATTTTTTTTTATTGGAAACTAGATTTCGTGCACTTTCCAACCCAAGTGGAATCACCTTCAAATTCGTCCGGAGCGTTGAGTTGTGGACAAAACAATCTGATGCTGCAGCAGAATCCGAGTCAAACTACAAGTCCAAAGGTGTTACATCACCTCCACTTGGGCCCATTGGCCTTGTACGACCTAGATTTAGTTTTAGGCTGCCTTGGGACGTCCTCCCACCTCCTTGGCCGCCACCCCTTGCTCCTATATAAGTAGATCCATCTAGTAGCTTTTCCTTGGGATTTGTTTAGTTAAAAGTTAGCCATTGCAACTTCGTGTACTTCGTTTGTGTCCAACGACCAGACCAAGACCGCTTACGGATCCCCACCATTATCAATACCTCATATATATTTGCAATATTCAGATTGCTTTATCATATTCTTGCTCGTTCTTCAATTGCTTGCAGGAATAGACCTTCGTGGTCAGGCTGACTGTGCTTCCGGCATCGTCAGTAACCTCAGGAGATTGGTTTAACGATTGCTAAGGCGCAACGTCGTGCACGTTTGTAGTCGGATCGTCAAAGTCGTCTCCACCAAATCGATAGTTATCATCTCATCGAAAGATCGGGACACCCTCGCCTCTATCAATTATCAATGCCTCATATATATATTTGCAATATTCAGATTGCTTTATCATATTCTTGCTCGTTCTTCGATTGCTTGCAGGAATAGACCTTCGTGTTCAGGTTGACCGTGCTTCCGGCATCATCAGTAACCTCAGGAGATTGGTTTAGCGATTGCTAAGGCGCAACGTTGTGCTCGTTTGTAGTCGGATCGTCAAAGTCGTCTCCACCAAATCGATAGTTATCATCTCATGGAAAGATCGGGACCCTCGCCTCTATCAAGTGGTATCAGTTTTCAGGTTGCTCGGTGAGAATTTCTAGTTTTCCTAGATTAGATTTATTTTCTTACCTATTGTCCAAGAAAAATCCACAAAAAAGAGTTAGATCGGGACACCCTCGCCTCTATCAATTATCAATGCCTCATATATATATTTGCAATATTCAGATTGCTTTATCATATTTTTGCTCGTTCTTCGATTGCTTGCAGGAATAGACCTTCGTGTTCAGGCTGACCGTGCTTCCGGCATCGTATGTAACCTCAGGAGATTGGTTTAGCGATTGCTAAGGCGCAACGTCGTGCTCGTTTGTAGTCCGATCGTCAAAGTCATCTCCACCAAATCGATAGTTATCATCTCATCGAAAGATCGGGACCCTCGCCTCTATCAGATCACCACACACATAAGAGATCCACAAGATCCAAAGTCAACAAAGGTAAGGATACAAAGGAACCGTTCTTCTCCAAAAGGAGGCCTTGATGTTCTTCCCTAGAAGGGGTCTTGAATCCGCTTGGGGGATCTTCTCCGAAGAGGTCGTGATCTCCGAGGAGAGGTATCCAAGTGGATGAGCAAAGGCTCTCACTCAAATATGAGCTAATCCAATGCTAACCCTCAAAATGGGGAGGAGGAGGTCTATTTATAGTGCTAAGCCACGAAGGGGTAAGTGAGGGGCGAAGGGGTACACGGGCCTCAGCCCAAGTCATGGGCGCAGGCAAGGCCGGATGATCCGGACGGGGTCCCGGATGATCCGGGCGTCGTGATAGAGGCGAGGTGTCCCGATCTTTCGATGAGATGATAACTATCGATTTGGTGGAGACGACTTTGACGATCCGACTACAAACGTGCACGACGTTGTGCCTTAGCAATCGCTAAACCAACTCCGAGAGGTTATTGACCACGCCGGAGCACAATCAACCTGACCACGAAGGTCTATTCCTGCAAGCAATCGAAGAACAAGCAAGAATATGATAAAGCAATCTGAATATTGCAAATAAATATGAAGTATTGATAATGGTGGGGATCCAGAAGCGGTCTTGGTCTGGTCGTTGGACACAAACGAAGTACACGAAGTTGCAATGGCTAACTTTTAACTAAACAAATCCCAAGAAAAAAGCTACTAGATGGATCTACTTATATAGGAGCAAGGGGTGGCGGCCAAGGAGGTGGGAGGACGTCCCAAGGCAGCCTAAAACTAACCCTAGGTCGTACAAGGCTCATGGGCCCAAGTGGAGGTGATGTAACACCTTTGGACTTGTAGTTTGACTCGGATTCTGGTGCAGCATCAGATTGTTTCGTCCACAACTCAACGCTCCGGACGAATTTGAAGGTGATTCCAATTGGGTTGGAAAGTGCACGAAATCTAGTTTCCAACAAAAAAAGAATCACCCAATTCGGAGTCCGTATGAAAAACTTGTGTGCGTTTTGAGTCAGGTATGTCTGTGCAGTCCGAATTTGAATCCAGAACGTGAGAGACTTGGACTCTATCTTCTCTTGGGCCAAAAGTGACGTGAAAGAACTTTTTGGACAGCAAATAAACATCTCTTTCTTCCTTATCTTCATATGTGGATTGTACAAATGTCCCATACACCTGCAATTAGACAAAACACAAAAGTGTGTGAAGTATTTTTGTTCTGGATAACATAAATAGATTATTGAATAGTTTGCACTAGAAATCACCTGACAAATATGCATATATGCAATATTTTTGGTCATATCCAAGGTAGTCATGTCCTCATCATCCTCCCTTCTTGAAAATAAAGCCGTCCTCGGCGTTGCTTAATCTGAAATGTGGCTAACAAAAGAGACAAGGTATACATGTTGTATATGTATATGTCATTCATTTTTACTTCCCTTGATTTTTGCATATATGACACATGAATAGATGAGTAACTTGCATAGTTCATAAAATCTAAAGCCAAAAAATTAGCACTAGAAGTAGAAGGCATGAAAATATTGCAACTCAGTTTGCACATATAAGTGAAGCTCTTATTCATTTCAAAAGATTGACAATGTTCATCATTAAACCATCCCAACATTGGTGAATAAACCTTACTTGCATCAAATTTACATGCTACAACATGCTTAAATAAGCAAACATGCAATAAGTCATTCAACACATAATCATCACCAAGATTAGAGATCATATCAAAATGATTAAACATTGGTTCTTTTGCATCAATAGTTAATTCAATGGGTGCACTCAAAATTGTTGGTATTTCAGTTGTTTGATCACATGGCAAAGTCAAATTATCAACGTAGTCCTCTAAAATAGGTGGTGTGATCAAAGTAGTGGGTAGCTCATCAGATGGTGCATTCAAATTGACAAGGCATTCATCATTCTCATGTAGAGATGGAAGATCAGTACCTTTGTCATTACTTCTTATGATCAACTCAGATGATGTAGCCACTCTCGGGGGCGATGTGTCACATGGTGGAGGTGATGTAGTCCTGACAACAACGGATGTGGTTGAAAAAGTGTGCCTAGTAGTTGAAGGAACAATCATATCAACTCTTGGAATGTGCACCGTGCGCTTGTTCTCCTCGTGGCCAACACGTTGTTTTATTTCCTGTTCAGCTTTGCAAGCAAGATGAAACAAATGGTCCATAGGATAACACTCTTCATGAATTAGTATCTCTTGAATATCACGGTTTAATCCTCCCCAAAATCTATCCATAAAATCATCTTCACTTTCTTCTAAAGAGGAATGCAACAAGGTAGTTTGTAAATCATCATAATATTTTGTTACAGTTTCACTACCTTGTTTTAAGTGTTGCAACTTCGTTATCATGTCACGAGTATAATAAGCAGGGACGAAAGTATGTCGCATGGCAAGTTTCAAATCATCCCAAGTAGTAGGTATATAATCAGGGTGTAACCGACAATATTCACTCCACCAAACCAAAGCATAACCAGTGAAAGAACCAACCGCAACCTTAACCTTTTTATGTTCATTGAAATTATGGGAAGCAAATATATTTTTTATGTCGAACTCCCATTCAATATATAAAGCAGGTTTAAAACGGCCATTAAATGGTGGTATAGATACATTAACCTGATCATGTGCATTTGGATGTTTGTGCACCTCTCGTGACGGTTGTGGTATTTGCAAAGGTGGTGGCACGTCTCCCGCGATCGACAAAGCCCATGAATTGACTCTGGATCCTGTCATGATTAGTAGAACAAGAAACAAAACCCAAAAATAATGTTCCTATAACTACTAGGATGTGGTGGTAAAACGCTCACAGTAAAGCAAATATCAATGTCTTACAAGTTCTTACATGCAGCAGGCGGTGATCGGCAACCAGCGGTGTCAAGTAACTCCGAATATTGAGTAAAGCGATTGCCAGGGGAGCGTACGTATACACGGTGTAGAAATATGTGGAGCTGTGATAAAGGCAAAGGTGTCCCGTCTTTCGATGAGATGGTGGATTTCGCTTTGGTGGAAGTCGACTTTGACGATCCGACTACGAACGTGCGAGGACGTCGCGCCTTAGCAATCGCTAAACCAACTCCGAGAGGTTATTGACCACGCCGGAGCACGATCAACCTGACCACGAGGGTCTGTTTCCTGCGAGCAAACGAAGAACAAGCAAGAAACTAAGATTGCAATCTGGATATTGCGAATATAAGATGAAAGCTTTATTGATCAAGGTGGGGTTCTGTGACGCCTTTGTCTGGTCGTTGAACACAAACGAAGTACGCGAAGTTGCAGCTATGGCGAACTTTTAATCTAAACAAAACCCAAAGTCTAAACGATGCCCTAAGGGCTGTATATATGGAGGAAGAGGGGGCAATTTCGTGGCCCTTGGTGGAGGGGTCCGAAATCAACCCTATCTCTTGTTTCCCCACACATACGGACTCTAAAAATAGCCTATACTTATGTATTTCGAAATTACATGGGCCTGGCCCAATAATAAGGTGACGCAGCACCTAAAATAGCCTCGGGACGAAATTTATGAAGTGGCATCTTGTATATTTCATCCAAGGCTTCATGCACCCATTATGGTGGCTTCAAAGTCCTGAAATCATCACTTGTAACTCCGTTCTTGTTCCCCTTGCGCATGCCATCATCTCCATGCTTGTTCTTGCTCCAATGTTCATCCTTCTCCAAGCTAGGCCCTTCATTTGTAAGCAAAACAAATGTATCCAATTTAGGCAGCATCATATTCTCATGAACATTAGAATCATTACCAAGAAACGAAAGTACCTGGTAATTTAGTTGGCGTGCACGAGCTCTAGTAATTGGTCCAGTATGTATAGCAGCAGGGGCTGTGGGTGTAACAATTGTATTGGTGTCCTCATCAACTTTCTTCTAAAGAGGAATGCAACAAGGTAGTTTGTAAATCATCATAATATTTTGTTACAGTTTCACTACCTTGTTTTAAGTGTTGCAACTTCTTAATCATGTCACGAGTATAATAAGCAGGGACGAAAGTATGTCGCATGGTAAGTTTCAAATCATCCCAAGTAGTAGGTATATAATCAGGGTGTAACCGACAATATTCACTCCACCAAACCAAAGCATAACCAGTGAAAGAACCAACCGCAACCTTAACCTTTTTATGTTCATCGAAATTATGGGAAGCAAATATATTTTTTATGTCGAACTCCCATTCAATATATAAAGCAGGTTTAAAACGGCCATTAAATGGTGGTATAGATACATTAACCTGATCATGTGCATTTGGATGTTTGTGCACCTCTCGTGACGGTTGTGGTATTTGCAAAGGTGGTGGCACGTCTCCCTCGATCGACAAAGCCCATGAATTGACTCTGGATCCTGTCATGATTAGTAGAACAAGAAACAAAACCCAAAAATAATGTTCCTATAACTACTAGGATGTGGTGGTAAAACGCTCACAGTAAAGCAAATATCAATGTCTTACAAGTTCTTACCATGCAGCAGGCGGTGATCGGCAACCAGCGGTGTCAAGTAACTCCGAATATTGAGTAAAGCGATTGCCAGGGGAGCGTACGTATACACGGTGTAGAAATATGTGGAGCTGGGTTGGCTATATATGGTAGCAAAAGATTAACAATAATCAATTCAAAGATGCAATGTTGAATAAACGCTCAACGACGGTACTGTGCTGGTCCTAGGCTAGACCGGACTAGAGACGCGAGCCTAGAACACTAATGAGGTCACGTCGTAGCACAACTAGCATCAATGAAGGATACTAAGTAGCTCTGGACAGCAAGATATAAGTGAAGATCACAACGGCAGTAAAGATAATGAGGTGAAACAACAGCCAAGCAGGATATATCAACAACTTCGTCTCCAACTTTCCTCTAAAAAAGTTTGTGCCGATTTTTTTGTTTTTTTTCTCTCTTTTTTTTCCTCACACTTTTTTTTCTTTCTCTCCTTTTTTTCTCTCTGACTTTTTTTTTCTCCTTTTTTTCTCTTTTTTTTTCTCTCTTTTTTTCTCCCTCTTTCCAAAACAAACTAGATAAGATGCAGATTGGATCAAGTGAAGATGTGAACGATCTCAACTATTATTATGACAATGAATGGTGGGTAGCACGTGGTGGAAATTGATGGATGGGTGGTGGACAGCGGAAGAGATAATGATGCAGCGGTGGCGTGACTAATGTGAACAGAACTCGAAACTCTAAACGAACTAGACACTAAGACCAGCAACTCGACACGACGATGCAACCGATAATTCAACTATGCAAGGAATGAAAAGAAAATTGCAAAGGCTCAGACTGGCTTGGACCAAGGATGAATAGATCTAACTCTTTTTTGTGGCTTTTTCTTGGACAATAGGTAAGAAAATAAATCTAATCTAGGAAGACTGGAAATTCTCACCGAGCAACCTGAAAACTGATACCACTTGATAGAGGCGAGGTGTCCCGATCTTTCGATGAGATGATAACTATCGATTTGGTGGAGACGACTTTGACGATCCGACTACAAACGTGCACGACGTTGTGCCTTAGCAATCGCTAAACCAACTCCGAGAGGTTATTGACCACGCCGGAGCACAATCAACCTGACCACGAAGGTCTATTCCTGCAAGCAATCGAAGAACAAGCAAGAATATGATAAAGCAATCTGAATATTGCAAATAAATATGAAGTATTGATAATGGTGGGGATCCAGAAGCGGTCTTGGTCTGGTCGTTGGACACAAACGAAGTACACGAAGTTGCAATGGCTAACTTTTAACTAAACAAATCCCAAGGAAAAGCTACTAGATGGATCTACTTATATAGGAGCAAGGGGTGGCGGCCAAGGAGGTGGGAGGACGTCCCAAGGCAGCCTAAAACTAACCCTAGGTCGTACAAGGCTCATGGGCCCAAGTGGAGGTGATGTAACACCTTTGGACTTGTAGTTTGACTCGGATTCTGGTGCAGCATCAGATTGTTTCGTCCACAACTCAACGCTCCGGACGAATTTGAAGGTGATTCCAATTGGGTTGGAAAGTGCACGAAATCTAGTTTCCAACAAAAAAAGAATCACCCAATTCGGAGTCCGTATGAAAAACTTGTGTGCGTTTTGAGTCAGGTATGTCTGTGCAGTCCGAATTTGAATCCAGAACGTGAGAGACTTGGACTCTATCTTCTCTTGGGACAAAAGTGACGTGAAAGAACTTTTTGGACAGCAAATAAACATCTCTTTCTTCCTTATCTTCATATGTGGATTGTACAAATGTCCCATACACCTGCAATTAGACAAAACACAAAAGTGTGTGAAGTATTTTTGTTCTGGATAACATAAATAGATTATTGAATAGTTTGCACTAGAAATCACCTGACAAATATGCATATATGCAATATTTTTGGTCATATCCAAGGTAGTCATGTCCTCATCACGTCGGGGTCCGGATGATCCGGATGGAGTTCCGGATGATCCGGCTTCGGAGGAAGCCTTCGGGTGTCTTCGGCGCAGTTACCCGGACGATCCGGGGGAGGGTCCGGATGATCCGGCTGAGCTCGGATGATCCGGACGGCGGTCCGGATGTCCGGCCTGGCTCCAACAGCCGCTCTGTCTTCTTCTTCTCCTTTCTTCCGTCTTCTCTTCCATGCTTGGCCTTGGTCCTTGGGTTCTCCATTGTCATCTTGGTTGTACCTGAGTGTATGCAAGGTCCATGCACGAGGTAGTAGCCATGTCTCATATGCGGAAAGTGACGGTTCGAAGAGGAGTGAATTCACCTTGTGTCCAATGGCGTATGTTCGAGGTCTCGTCATATGTCCTCTTGGGGCTTGGAGAGTAGTCGGAGTGTACATGGGGATGAACGTGGGATGCTCCGCATCATATCCCCCCCCCTTGGGAAAGATCCGACCTCGGATCGTGATCCTCATCACCATGGAAACGGGTGTCGTGGACGGACTTGTAGTGGAACGTGGGTGAAGGCCTTGCGCAATCCAAGTACCCCAAGGTGTCTCCGGTATGTGGTACATGCAAAATGAGCAAACACAAAGTACACTTGGAAATACAATGGTTAGCACACACAAAGTGTCCATGATGTAAGAATGAGTCCGTGCGGCAAGATAGGTCGTGACAAAGCGCATGAAGCTTATCAAGTTGATCTAGAATGAGATGCAAATCATTCATGGGAGGACAAGCAATGCAACCACGATGCAAAATGATGTCATAATGGGATGGTTTATCATATGCATGAACATGGCAATGGATGGTCAACATGTGGATATTATCATGTAGTTGATGGTCGACAATATGATCATTATGTATGAATATGCCATCAAGGAAGATCACAATAAATTTGCTAAGGAAATGCACAAGCTCATATATCATGGATGTCATGGGAATACAAGTTGCAACAAGGCAATCATAATGTGAGGCAATCCATGCATGAGGTATAAACTTGTGGTAAGTATGGTATGTCCATCGAGCATGACATGTATGAGCACAATCAACAAATATGAAGGTGTTGGTGTACCAAAGCTCGATGTCGAGGCATGAGTGGAGTGCCGAAGGTGCATCCAATAAGTGCAAGCGTTCCTCAATGTGAAGGTACATGTAGCCAATCTCCAATGTCGCTCCTCCGTTCACGAGATGTATCATGTAGACAACAAGAAGGAAACAACAATGAAAGAGTGACCCATCCAATATGCGTATTTAAGGATGGCTCAAAGAGAAGGAGTTCACCTCAAGATAGTTCCCAAAGATGTTGGAGTCGTACATCATGTATGCCTTCACATAACCTATATGTCTCATGACGGTAATGCCTTGTGAATCCTTCAAAATGAAATAACATGACAAACACTCGGAAAAACAAATGAGGTTAGCGGAAATGCAAAACCTATCATTCAAGTGGTAAGATACCCAACAAGTGTATGCATCATGCTCATCATAAGAAGGTACAAGGGAGCATTTCATAGTGTGGAGGCATATGATGCAAGAACAACCAAATACAAGAGGCTCAAGGAAAGAAGTATGCATCACAAGTAATGTGTCAAAGTCTCCAAGATCAATAAGCATAGTATGGTTGCACTCAATACAAGTGGATATGAAAGAGGCAACTAATAGACACAAGAGACAATGATCAAGATATATCATGTGAGAGGCATGAGCATATATGTCATCAACCCAAGAAAGCAAGTAATAGTGGAACATGGGTGATGCAACATAGCAAGCAATCATAGCAATCAAGTTAAGCAAGCTAGTAGTGCGAAGATGCAATATACTAGGAGGAATCATGGCAAGCATGTCATGTGTGCAAATAGTGGGCATGAATAATTCACATGACATATCACAAGCATGAAAGCAAGATGTGAGTAAAATAGCATGAATGTATTGGCGAGAGGCCATATATGAATAGCAATGGGTCATCATGACTCTCCTAACACAACAAGCATCAATAGCATGGGGCACATGATAAACATGGCAAAAGCAACAAGGATCTCCACCAAGCATGCAAATACACATAGAAGTAGCATAATGGTGAATCATGGGTAGATGCAAGCAAGGGTCACAATTGCATGGTAAAGGCATAAGAGCAAGCATAACATGCAAAGTGAACACAATAGTATGGGCATAATGTGACAAGTGGTAAATAGCCCATAGCCGTATGAGAGCCAAGTAAAAGAGATGCGCGTAGTCGATGCGCGAAGAGAACGGTGGTAAGCATAGTCCACGGGATCCCAAAGCATCGTTGCTCTCAAGAGCTCGTTTTGTCAACTCTTGGGATTGAGAGGTTGACGAGTATACATGAGTACCTACAGAAAACAAAGACAAAGGGAAAATTGTGTGTGCATGGTAGATGTGATGTAGAGTGGAACCCTATAGCGTCGATCTTTCACGTTTGGAGGGGATCCTACGGGGAGACATGAAGAACGAGCAGAAGAACACGAGGAAATCATGGGGAGGAACGAGGGAAAACACTCAACCAACAAGGAATCGGTCACACAAGTGCTAGATCGAAGAACACAAAGAGATACACGAGATCCAAAGTCAACAAAGGTAAGGATACAAATGTAACCGATCTTCTCCAAGAGGAGGCCTTGATGTTCTTCCCTAAAGAGGGGTCTTGAATCCGCTTGAGGATCTTCTCCGAAGAGGTCGTGATCTCCGATGATGAGGACATGACTACCTTGGATATGACCAAAAATATTGCATATATGCATATTTGTCAGGTGATTTCTAGTGCAAACTATTCAATAATCTATTTGTGTTCGGATATTGATATTTGCTTTACTGTGAGCGTTTTACCACCACATCCTAGTAGTTATAGGAACATTATTTTTGGGTTTTGTTTCTTGTTCTACTAATCATGACAGGATCCAGAGTCAATTCATGGGCTTTGTCGATCGCGGGAGACGTGCCACCACCTTTGCAAATACCACAACCGTCACGTGAGGTGCACAAACATCCAAATGCACATGATCAGGTTAATGTATCTATACCACCATTTAATGGCCGTTTTAAACCTGCTTTATATATTGAATGGGAGTTCGACATAAAAAATATATTTGCTTCCCATAATTTCAATGAACATAAAAAGGTTAAGGTTGCGGTTGGTTCTTTCACTGGTTATGCTTTGGTTTGGTGGAGTGAATATTGTCGGTTACACCCTGATTATATACCTACTACTTGGGATGATTTGAAACTTGCCATGCGACATACTTTCGTCCCTGCTTATTATACTCGTGACATGATTAAGAAGTTGCAACACTTAAAACAAGGTAGTGAAACTGTAACAAAATATTATGATGATTTACAAACTACCTTGTTGCATTCCTCTTTAGAAGAAAGTGAAGATGATTTTATGGATAGATTTTGGGGAGGATTAAACCGTGATATTCAAGAGATACTAATTCATGAAGAGTGTTATCCTATGTGATGAGGACATCAATACCATTGTTACACCCACAGGCCCTGCTGCTATACATACTGGACCAATTACTAGAGCTCGCGCACGCCAACTAAATTACCAGGTACTTTCGTTTCTTGGTAATGATTCTAATGTTCATGAGAATATGATGCTGCCTAAATTGGATACATTTGTTTTGCTTACAAATGAAGGGCCTAGCTTGGAGAAGGATGAACATTGGAGCAAGAACAAGCATGGAGATGATGGCATGCGCAAGGGGAACAAGAACGGAGTTACAAGTGATGATTTCAGGACTTTGAAGCCACCATAATGGGTGCATGAAGCCTTGGACGAAATATACAAGATGTCACTTCATAAATTTCGTCCCGAGGCTATTTTAGGTGCTGCGTCACCTTATTATTGGGCCAGGCCCATGTAATTTCGAAATACATAAGTATAGGCTATTTTTAGAGTCCGTATGTGTGGGGAAACAAGAGATAGGGTTGATTTCGGACTCCTCCACCAAGGGCCACGAAAATCCCCCCTCTTCCTCCATATATACAGCCCTTAGGGCATCGTTTAGACTTGGGGTTTTGTTTAGATTAAAAGTTCGCCATAGCTGCAACTTCGCGTACTTCGTTTGTGTTCAACGACCAGACAAAGGCGTCACAGAACCCCACCTTGATCAATAAAGCTTTCATCTTATATTCGCAATATCCAGATTGCAATCTTAGTTTCTTGCTTGTTCTTCGTTTGCTCGCAGGAAACAGACCCTCGTGGTCAGGTTGATCGTGCTCCGGCGTGGTCAATAACCTCTCGGAGTTGGTTTAGCGATTGCTAAGGCGCGACGTCCTCGCACGTTCGTAGTCGGATCGTCAAAGTCGACTTCCACCAAAGCGAAATCCACCATCTCATCGAAAGACGGGACACCTTTGCCTCTATCACTAATCATGACAGGATCCAGAGTCAATTCATGGGCTTTGTCGATCGCGGGAGACGTGCCACCACCTTTGCAAATACCATAACCGTCACGAGAGGTGCACAAACATCCAAATGCACATGATCAGGTTAATGTATCTATACCACCATTTAATGGCCGTTTTAAACCTGCTTTATATATTGAATGGGAGTTCGACATAAAAAATATATTTGCTTCCCATAATTTCGATGAACATAAAAAGGTTAAGGTTGCGGTTGGTTCTTTCACTGGTTATGCTTTGGTTTGGTGGAGTGAATATTGTCGGTTACACCCTGATTATATACCTACTACTTGGGATGATTTGAAACTTGCCATGCGACATACTTTCGTCCCTGCTTATTATACTCGTGCCATGATTAAGAAGTTGCAACACTTAAAACAAGGTAGTGAAACTGTAACAAAATATTATGATGATTTACAAACTACCTTGTTGCATTCCTCTTTAGAAGAAAGTGAAGATGATTTTATGGATAGATTTTGGGGAGGATTAAACCGTGATATTCAAGAGATACTAATTCATGAAGAGTGTTATCCTATGGACCATTTGTTTCATCTTGCTTGCAAAGCTGAACAGGAAATAAAACGACGTGTTGGCCACGAGGAGAACAAGCGCACGGTGCACATTCCAAGAGTTGATATGATTGTTCCTTCAACTACTAGGCATACTATGACAACCACATCCGTTGTTGTCAGGACTACATCACCTCCACCATGTGACACATCGCCCCCGAGAGTGGCTACATCGTCTGAGTTGATCATAAGAGGTAATGACAAAGGTACTGATCTTCCATCTCTACATGAGAATGATGAATGCCTTGTCAATTTGCATGCACCATCTGATGAGCTACCCACTACTTTGATCACACCACCTATTTTAGAGGACTACGTTGATAATTTGACTTTGCCATGTGATCAAACAACTGAAATACCAACAATTTTGAGTGCGCCCATTGAATTAACTATTGATGCAAAAGAACCAATGTTTAATCATTTTGATATGACCTCTAATCTTGGTGATGATTCTGTGTTGAATGACTTACTGCATGTTTGCTTATTTAAGCATGTTGTAGCATGTAAATTTGATGCAAGTAAGGTTTATTCACCAATGTTGGGATGGTTTAATGATGAACATTGTGATAGAGGCAAATGTGTCCCGTCTTTCGATGAGATGGTGGATTTCGCTTTGGTGGAAGTCGACTTTGACGACCCGACTACGAACGTGCGAGGACGTCGCGCCTTAGCAATCGCTAAACCAACTCCGAGAGGTTATTGACCACGCCGGAGCATGATCAACCTGACCACGAGGGTCTGTTTCCTGCGAGCAAACGAAGAACAAGCAAGAAACTAAGATTGCAATCTGGATATTGCGAATATAAGATGAAAGCTTTATTGATCAAGGTGGGGTTCTGTGACGCCTTTGTCTGGTCGTTGAACACAAACGAAGTACGCGAAGTTGCAGCTATGGCGAACTTTTAATTTAAACAAAACCCAAAGTCTAAACGATGCCCTAAGGGCTGTATATATGGAGGAAGAGGGGGGAATTTCGTGGCCCTTGGTGGAGGGGTCCGAAATCAACCCTATCTCTTGTTTCCCCACACATACGGACTCTAAAAATAGCCTATACTTATGTATTTCGAAATTACATGGGCCTGGCCCAATAATAAGGTGACGCAGCACCTAAAATAGCCTCGGGACGAAATTTATGAAGTGGCATCTTGTATATTTCGTCCAAGGCTTCATGCACCCATTATGGTGGCTTCAAAGTCCTGAAATCATCACTTGTAACTCCGTTCTTGTTTCCCTTGCGCATGCCATCATCTCCATGCTTGTTCTTGCTCCAATGTTCATCCTTCTCCAAGCTAGGCCCTTCATTTTTAAGCAAAACAAATGTATCCAATTTAGGCAGCATCATATTCTCATGAACATTAGAATCATTACAAAGAAACGAAAGTACCTGGTAATTTAGTTGGCGTGCACGAGCTCTAGTAATTGGTCCAGTATGTATAGCAGCATGGCCTGTGGGTGTAACAATTGTATTGATGTCCTCATCATCCTCCCCTTCTTGAAATGAAGTCGTCCTCGACGAAAGTTCATCTTCCTCACCCAAATAAGGCTTCAAATCTGCAATGTTAAAAGTGGGACTAACCCCAAAATCTGCAGGCAGCTCAAGTTTATATGCATTATCATTTATTTTCTCTAACACCTTAAAGGGACCATCAGCACGTGGCATTAGCATTGATTTGCGCAAATCAGGAAATCTATCCTTACGCAAATGTAACCAAACAAGATCTCCAGGTGCAAACACAACATGTTTTCTACCCTTATCTTCAGCAAGTTTATATTTAGCATTCATACGCTCAATGTTTTCCTTAGTTAACTCATGCATTTTTAAAATCAATTCAGCACGTTGTTTAGCATCAAAATTAACCTTCTCCGAAGATGGAAGAGGCAACAAATCAATAGGTGCACGAGGTAGGAAACCATACACAACTTCAAAAGGGCACATCTTAGTAGTAGAATGCAATGAACGATTATAAGCAAATTCAATATGAGGCAAGCATTCCTCCCACATTTTCTTATTATTCTTCAAAACAGCCCTAAGCATAGTAGACAACGTTCTATTGACTACTTCAGTTTGTCCATCAGTTTGGGGGTGACAAGTAGTACTAAAAAGCAGTTTAGTCCCCAACTTAGCCCATAAACATCTCCAAAAGTGGCTAAGAAATTTAGTATCACGATCTGAAACAATAGTATTTGGCACACCATGCAAGCGAATAATTTCACGAAAGAACAAATCAGCAACATTAACAG
>NW_021195580.1:206883-213608 GCF_002162155.2 Triticum dicoccoides
TTTGCGAAAAAACACTATAATGGCGAGTGTCTCAAAACTCTTCCTAGCTCAAACTGACAGGATGGGCACGAAATTTTTTTCGACCAATTTTTTTTTTTTCGACTGCCCGGACCCAAAAACTGGAAACGGGTCAAAAAAAACTTCCTATAATGGCACCTGTCTCAAAACACTCAGAAACACCTAAAAATAGGATAGCCAGAATTTTTTTCGAAAAATGCGTTTTCGAAAAATTTTGGGCCTAAACGGAGCGTGGCTACCCGACTCCGGCAAGCAAACACGAATCGGAAACTAGATGGATCTCGAAAACAAACCTAATAAGCAAGGAACTCGGATTGGTGGTGGATATATGGTGGTGGTATATGGCAGCGGTGGTAGTATATGGATATGGATCGGTGGTGGTATATGGACACGGATTGGTGGTGGTATATGGATACGGATTCGGAGCGGTGGTGGTAGATGGCAGGGGCGATGATGATGGTGCGGCGGCAGCGTGACAACTTATGACCAGAACTCGAAACTCTAAAAGACTAGACTCTAAGACCAGCAACTAGACACGACGATGCAACCGCAAATTCAACAAAGCAAAACCCTAAAAAGATTATGCAAGGCTCAGATTGGTTCGGATATGATGAACTAACCCTAAAATTTTTTTGTGGCTTTTTCGTGGACTATAGGTATGAAGAACAGACTCGATCTAAACTACGAAAAACTGTAAAATCTCACCGAGCAACCTGGAAATCTGATACCACTTGATAGAGGCAAAGGTGTCCCGTCTTTCGATAAGATGGTGGATTTCGCTTTGGTGGAAGTCGACTTTGACGACCCGACTACGAACGTGCGAGGACGTCGCGCCTTAGCAATCGCTAAACCAACTCCGAGAGGTTATTGACCACGCCGGAGCACGATCAACCTGACCACGAGGGTCTGTTTCCTACGAGCAAATGAAGAACAAGCAAGAAACTAAGATTGCAATCTGGATATTGCGAATATAAGATGAAAGCTTTATTGATCAAGGTGGGGTTCTGTGACGCCTTTGTCTGGTCGTTGAACACAAACGAAGTACGCGAAGTTGCAGCTATGGCGAACTTTTAATCTAAACAAAACCCAAAGTCTAAACGATGCCCTAAGGGCTGTATATATGGAGGAAGAGGGGGGAATTTCGTGGCCCTTGGTGGAGGGGTCCGAAATCAACCCTATCTCTTGTTTCCCCACACATACGGACTCTAAAAATAGCCTATACTTATGTATTTCGAAATTACATGGGCCTGGCCCAATAATAAGGTGACGCAGCACCTAAAATAGCCTCGGGACGAAATTTATGAAGTGGCATCTTGTATATTTCGTCCAAGGCTTCATGCACCCATTATGGTGGCTTCAAAGTCCTGAAATCATCACTTGTAACTCCGTTCTTGTTTCCCTTGCGCATGCCATCATCTCCATGCTTGTTCTTGCTCCAATGTTCATCCTTATCCAAGCTAGGCCCTTCATTTTGAAGCAAAACAAATGTATCCAATTTAGGCAGCATCATATTCTCATGAACATTAGAATCATTACAAAGAAACGAAAGTACCTGGTAATTTAGTTGGCGTGCACGAGCTCTAGTAATTGGTCCAGTATGTATAGCAGCATGGCCTGTGGGTGTAACAATTGTATTGATGTCCTCATCACATTGTCAATCTTTTGAAATGAATAAGAGCTTCACTTATATGTGCAAACTGAGTTGCAATATTTTCATGCCTTCTACTTCTTGTGCTAATTTTTTGGCTTTAGATTTTATGAACTATGCAAGTTACTCGTCTATTCATGTGTCATATATGCAAAAATCAAGGGAAGTAAAAATGGATGACATATACATATACAACATGTACACCTTGTCTCTTTTGTTAGCCACATTTCAGATTAAGCAACGCCGAGGACGGCTTTATTTTCAAGAAGGGGAGGATGATGAGGACATGACTACCTTGGATATGACCAAAAATATTGCATATATGCATATTTGTCAGGTGATTTCTAGTGCAAACTATTCAATAATCTATTTGTGTTATCCAGAACAGAAATACTTCACACACTTTTGTGTTTTGTCTAATTGCAGGTGTATGGGACATTTGTACAATCCACATATGAAGATAAGGAAGAAAGAGATGTTTATTTGCTGTCCAAAAAGTTCTCTCACGTCACTTTTGGCCCAAGAGAAGATAGAGTCCAAGTCTCTCACGTTCTGGATTCAGATTCGGACTACACAGACATACCTGACTCAAAACGCACACAAGTTTTTCATACGGACTCCGAATTGGGTGATTCTTTTTTTGTTGGAAACTAGATTTCGTGCACTTTCCAACCCAATTGGAATCACCTTCAAATTCGTCCGGAGCGTTGAGTTGTGGACGAAACAATCTGATGCTGCAGCAGAATCCGAGTCAAACTACAAGTCCAAAGGTGTTACATCACCTCCACTTGGGCCCATTGGCCTTGTACGACCTAGATTTAGTTTTAGGCTGCCTTGGGACGTCCTCCCACCTCCTTGGCCGCCACCCCTTGCTCCTATATAAGTAGATCCATCTAGTAGCTTTTCCTTGGGATTTGTTTAGTTAAAAGTTAGCCAGTGCAACTTCGTGTACTTCATTTGTGTCCAACGACCAGACCAAGACCGCTTACGGATCCCCACCATTATCAATACTTCATATATATTCGCAATATTCAGATTGCTTTATCATATTCTTGCTCGTTCTTCGATTGCTTGCAGGAATAGACCTTCGTGGTCAGGTTGATCATGCTCCAGCGTGGTCAATAACCTCTCGGAGTTGGTTTAGCGATTGCTAAGGCGCAACGTCGTGCACGTTTGTAGTCGGATCGTCAAAGTCGTCTCCACCAAATCGATAGTTATCATCTCATCGAAAGATCGGGACACCCTCGCCTCTATCATCCGAGGAGAAGTATCCAAGTGGAGGAGCAAAGGCTCTCACACAAAATGAGCTAATCCAATGCTAAGTCTCAAAGTGGGGAGGAGGAGGTCTATTTATAGTGCTAAGCCACGAAGGGGTAAGTGAGGGGCGAAGGGGTACACGGGCTTCGGCCCAAGTCACGCACGCAGGCGGGGTCCGGATGATCCGGATGGTGGCCCGGATGATCCGGGTGTCGGGGGTCCGGATGATCCGGGTGACCGTCCGGATGATCCGGCTTCGTCGAGCAGCTTCTGTTGTCTTCGGGCACGGGTACCCGGACGATCCGAGGGAGGGTTCGGATGATCCGGCTGGGCCCGGATGATCCGGACGGCGGTCCGGACGTCCGGCCAGGCTCCAGCAGCCGCTCCATCTTCTTCTTCCGTCTTCTCTTCCATGCTTGGCCTTGGTCCTTGGATTCTCCATGGTCATCTTGGATGTACCTGTGTGTATGCAAGGTCCATGCATGAGGTAGTAGCCGTGTCTCAAATGCGGAAAGTGACGGTTCGAAGAGGAGTGAATTCACCTTGTGTCCAATGGCGCATAGTCGAGGTCTCATCTTATGTATCCTTGGGACTTGGAGAGTAGTCGGAGTGTACATGGGGATGAACGTGGGATGCTCCGCATCATCTCCCCCCCCCCTTGTGAAAGATCCGACCTCGGATCGTGATCCTCATCACCATGGAAACGGTAGTCGTGGACGATCTTGTAGTTGGACGAAGTTGAAGACATGGCGCAATCCAAGTAGTCCAAGGTGTCGCCGGAGTGATAGACATGCAATTAGAGCAAACACAAGCAACACTTGGAAATACAATGGTTAGCGCACACAAAGTGTCCATCATGTAAGAATGAGTCCATGCGGCAAGATTGGTCGTGACAAAGCGCATGAAGCTTATCAAGTTGATCTAGAATGAGATACAAAGCATTCATGGGAGGACAAGCAATGCAACCACGATGCAAAATGATGTCATAATGGGATTGTTTATCAAATGCATGAACATGGCAATGCATGCTCAACATGTGGATATTATCATGCAGTTGATGGTCATCAATATGATCATTATGTATGAATATGCCATCAAGGAAGATCACAATAAATTTGCTAAGGAACTGCACAAGCTCATATATCATGGATGACATGGAAATAGATGCAACAAGACAAGCATAATGTGAGTCAATCCATGCATAGTGTGCAAGCTTGTGGTGAATATGATATGTCCATCGAGCATGACATGTATGAGCACAATCAACAAATATGGAGGTCTTGGTGTACCAAAGCTCGATGTCGAGGCATGAGTGGAATTCCGAAGATGCATCCAATAAGTGCGAGCGCTCCTCAATGTGAAGGTCCATGTAGCTAATCTCCAATGTCGCTCCTCCGTTCACGAGATGTATCATGTAGACAACAAGAAGGAAACAACAATGAAAGAGTGACCCATCCAATATGCGTACTTGAGGATGGCTCAAAGAGAAGGAGTTCACCTTATGAATGTTCTGGAAGATGTTGGAGTTTCTCATCATGTATGCCTTCACATAACTAATATGTCTCATTATGGTAATGCCTTGTGAAACCTTCAAAACGAAAGAACATGGCAAACACTCGGAAAAACAAATGAGGTTAGCGGAAGTGCACAACCTATCATTCGAGTGGTAAGATACCAAACAAGTGTATGCATCATGCTCATCATAAGAAAGTACAAGGGAGCATTTCAAAGTATGGAGGCATATGATGTAAGAACATCCAAATACAAGAGGCTCAATCAAATAAGTATGCATCAAAAGTGAAGTGTCCAAGTCTCCAAGATCAATATGCATAGTATGGTTGCACTCAATACAAGGTGATATGAGAGATGCAACTAATGGAGACAAGAGACAATGATCATGACAAATCAAGTGAGAGGCATCAACATATACGTCATCAACCCAAGAAAGCAAGTAATAGTGGAACATGGGTGATGCAACATAGCAAGCAATCATAGCGATCAAGTCAAGCAAGCTAGTAGTGCGAAGATGCAACATACTAGGAGGAATCATGGCAAGCATGTCATTGGTGCAAATAGTGGGCATGAATAATGGACATGACATAGCACAAGCATGAAATCAAGATATGAGTAAAATTTCATCAATGTATTGGCGAGAGACCATATGTAAATAGCAATGGGGCATCATGACTCTCCCAACACAACAAGCATCAATAGCATGGGGCACATGATAAACATGGCAAAAGCAACAAGGATCTCCACCAAGCATGCAAATACACATAGGGATATCATAATGGTGAATCATGGGTAGATGCAAGCAAGGGTCACAATTGCATGGCAAAGGCATAGGAGCAAGCATAACATGCAAAGTGAACACAATAGTATGGGCATAAGGTGACGAGTGGTAAATAGCCCATAGCCGTATGAGAGCCAAGTTGAAGAGGTGCGCGTAGTCCTTGCGCGAATGGAACGGTGGTAAGGATAGTCCACGGGATCCCAAAGCATTATTGCTCTCAAGAGCTCGTTTCGTCAACTCTTGGGATTGAGAGGTTGACGAGTATACATGATGATGAGGACATCAATACCATTGTTACACCCACAGCCCCTACTGCTACATATACGGGACCAATTACTAGAGCTCGCGCACGCCAATTAAATTATCAGGTACTTTCGTTTCTTGGTAATGATTCTAATGTTCATGAGAATATGATGCTGCCTAAATTGGATACATTTGTTTTGCTTACAAATGAAGGGCCTAGCTTGGAGAAGGATGAACATTGGAGCAAGAACAAGCATGGAGATGATGCCATGCGCAAGGGGAACAAGAACGGAGTTACAAGTGATGATTTCAGGACTTTGAAGCCACCATAATGGGTGCATGAAGCCTTGGACGAAATATACAAGATGCCACTTCATAAATTTCGTTCCGAGGCTATTATAGGTGCTGCGTCACCTTTTTATTGGGCCAGGCCCATGTAATTTCGAAATACATAAGTATATGCTATTTTTAGAGTCCGTATGTGTGGGGAAACAAGAGATAGGGTTGATTTCGGACCCCTCCACCAAGGGCCACGAAATTCACCCTCTCTTCCTCCATATATACAGCCCTTAGGGCACCGTTTAGACTTTGGGGTTTTGTTTAGATTAAAAGTTCGCCATAGCTGCAACTTCGCGTACTTCGTTTGTGTTCAACGACCAGACAAAGGCGTCACAGAACCCCACCTTGATCAATAAAGCTTTCACCTTATATTCGCAATATCCAGATTGCAATCTCAGTTTCTTGCTTGTTCTTCGTTTGCTTGCAGGAAACATACCCTCATGGTCAGGTTGATCGTGCTCCGGCGTGGTCAATAACCTCTCGGAGTTGGTTTAGCGATTGCTAAGGCGCGACGTCCTCGCACGTTCGTAGTCGGATCGTCAAAGTCGACTGCCACCAAAGCGATATCCATCATCTCATCGAAAGACGGGACACCTTTGCCTCTATCAAGTGGTATCAGATTTCCAGGTTGCTCGGTGAGATTTTACAATTTTTCGTAGTTTAGATCGAGTCTGTTCTTCATACCTATAGTCCACGAAAAAGCCAAAAAAAAAATTAGGGTTAGTTCATCCCATCCGAACCAATCTGAGCCTTGCATAATCTTTTTAGGGTTTTGCTTTGTTGAATTTGCGGTTGCATCGTCGTGTCCAGTTGCTGGTCTTAGCGTCTAGTCTTTTAGAGTTTCGAGTTCTGTTCACAGGTTGTCACGTCGCTGCTGGCATATATCACCACCAGCAACTCGAAACTCTAAAAGACTAGACTCTAAGA
>NW_021195580.1:214531-232296 GCF_002162155.2 Triticum dicoccoides
CCCCACACATACGGACTCTAAAAATAGCCTATACTTATGTATTTCGAAATTACATGGGCCTGGCCCAATAATAAGGTGACGCAGCACCTAAAATAGCCTCGGGACGAAATTTATGAAGTGGCATCTTGTATATTTCGTCCAAGGCTTCATGCACCCATTATGGTGGCTTCAAAGTCCTGAAATCATCACTTGTAACTCCGTTCTTGTTCCCCTTGCGCATGCCATCATCTCCATGCTTGTTCTTGCTCCAATGTTCATCCTTCTCCAAGCTAGGCCCTTCATTTGTAAGCAAAACAAATGTATCCAATTTAGGCAGCATCATATTCTCATGAACATTAGAATCATTACCAAGAAACGAAAGTACCTGGTAATTTAGTTGGCGTGCACGAGCTCTAGTAATTGGTCCAGTATGTATAGCAGCAGGGGCTGTGGGTGTAACAATTGTATTGATGTCCTCATCAGTGTGCCAAATACTATTGTTTCAGATCGTGATACTAAATTTCTTAGCCACTTTTGGAGATGTTTATGGGCTAAGTTGGGGACTAAACTGCTTTTTAGTACTACTTGTCACCCCCAAACTGATGGACAAACTGAAGTAGTCAATAGAACGTTGTCTACTATGCTTAGGGCTGTTTTGAAGGATAATAAGAAAATGTGGGAGGAATGCTTGCCTCATATTGAATTTGCTTATAATCGTTCATTGCATTCTACTACTAAGATGTGCCCTTTTGAAGTTGTGTATGGTTTCCTACCTCGTGCACCTATTGATTTGTTGCCTCTTTCATCTTCGGAGAAGGTTAATTTTGATGCTAAACAACATGCTGAATTGATTTTAAAAATGCATGAGTTAACTAAGGAAAACATTGAGCGTATGAATGCTAAATATAAACTTGCTGGAGATAAGGGTAGAAAACATGTTGTGTTTGCACCTGGAGATCTTGTTTGGTTACATTTGCGTAAGGATAGATTTCCTGATTTGCGCAAATCAAAGCTAATGCCACGTGCTGATGGTCCCTTTAAGGTGTTAGAGAAAATAAATGATAATGCATATAAACTTGAGCTGCCTGCAGATTTTGGGTTAGTCCCACTTTTAACATTGCAGATTTGAAGCCTTATTTGGGTGAGGAAGATGAACTTCCGTCGAGGACGACTTCATTTCAAGAAGGGGAGGATGATGAGGACATCAATACAATTGTTACACCCACAGCCCCTGCTGCTATACATACTGGACCAATTACTAGAGCTCGTGCACGCCAACTAAATTACCAGGTACTTTTGTTTCTTGGTAATGATTCTAATGTTCATGAGAATATGATGCTGCCTAAATTGGATACATTTGTTTTGCTTACAAATGAAGGGCCTAGCTTGGAGAAGGATGAACATTGGAGCAAGAACAAGAACGGAGTTACAAGTGATGATTTCAGGACTTTGAAGCCACCATAATGGGTGCATGAAGCCTTGGACGAAATATACAAGATGCCACTTCATAATTTTCGTCCCGAGGCTATTTTAGGTGCTGCGTCACCTTATTATTGGGCCAGGCCCATGTAATTTCGAAATACATAAGTATAGGCTATTTTTAGAGTCCGTATGTGTGGGGAAACAAGAGATAGGGTTGATTTCGGACCCCTCCACCAAGGGCCACGAAATTCCCCCCTCTTCCTCCATATATACAGCCCTTAGGGCATCGTTTAGACTTTGGGTTTTGTTTAGATTAAAAGTTCGCCATAGCTGCAACTTCGCGTACTTCGTTTGTGTTCAACGACCAGACAAAGGCGTCACAGAACCCCACCTTGATCAATAAAGCTTTCATCTTATATTCGCAATATCCAGATTGCAATCTTAGTTTCTTGCTTGTTCTTCGGTTGCTCGCAGGAAACAGACCCTCGTGGTCAGGTTGATCGTGCTCCGGCGTGGTCAATAACCTCTCGGAGTTGGTTTAGCGATTGCTAAGGCGCGACGTCCTCGCACATTCGTAGTCGGATCGTCAAAGTCGACTTCCACCAAAGTGAAATCCACCATCTCATCGAAAGACGGGACACCTTTGCCTCTATCAAAATGTCTCCATGCGCGGTCGCGTAGCTTGACTCGGAGTATGAGTCCAATATGGGCGCCATCTTCATGTTGTTGAAGTGGTTCGCGCGCGTCGCCGTGGTCGAAGGGGATGGCCCTTGCTCGACCGTCTTGTCACCGTCTTGTTGTTGGAGGCCCATATGATGTGGCACCTCATAGCTCGTCTCCATGACCGAAGGGAGTTTCCCATGCTCGGCCATCTTCCTTGAGGGGCTTCCGAAGTTGGAAGTGTCACCCTCGCTCGTAGGTGGTCGCCTTGGACTTGATGAAGTCGATGTAGGCGTACTCGTGGGAAGTAGGCGAAGATGCCGTACGTCCAAAGGCGAAGATGCCTTGAGAACACTTGGCGAAGATGCCGAAGTGGTTGATGTAGCCGTAGCGCCGTCTTGGTGGTGGTCATCTCGCGGTCTTCTTTTGTGCTCTTGAAGCTTGGACTTGGCGTGAAGTAGGGCTTGTTGGGACTTGTGCATTTGCGCTTTTGGAGCATCTTCATGATGATGATGTCGTTGTCGTGCTTGAGCTCCTTGGTGTTCGTCGTCATCGTGCACATGATGCTTGGAGGTGACTTGCCCTTCATGACGATGTTGATCACGAACGTGATGGTGGTCGCCATGTAGATGTGGACGAGGACGATTTGCACTTGCATATTTTTCGCGCTCCGAAGACTTGTGGCTTGAACGTCTTCTTGAGGATGATGAAGTGGAGGAAGACTTGATCAAGGCCCGAATCTCTTCCATCCTTGCATCTTGCTCCTCTTTATGTGCGGCAAGCTTGTTGTCGATGTAGTCCCTTCTACTTTCTTCGGAGTGACGAATGTCGATGGAGATGTTCTCGATGCGCTCTCGCAATCTTGATTGTGCGCCTTGCTGATAGAGGCGGAGGTGTCCCGATCTTTCGATGAGATGATAACTATCGATTTGGTGGAGACGACTTTGACGATCCGACTACAAACGTGCACGACATTGCGCCTTAGCAATCGCTAAACCAACTCCGAGAGGTTATTGACCACGCTGGAGCACGATCAACCTGACCACGAAGGTCTATTCCTGCAAGCAATCGAAGAACGAGCAAGAATATGATAAAGCAATCTGAATATTGCGAATATATATGAAGTATAGATAATGGTGGGGATCCGGAAGCGGTCTTGGTCTGGTCGTGGGACACAAACGAAGTACACGAAGTTGCAATGGCTAACTTTTAACTAAACAAATCCCAAGGAAAAGCTACTAGATGGATCTACTTATATAGGAGCAAGGGGTGGCGGCCAAGGAGGTGAGAGGACGTCCCAAGGCAGCCTAAAACTAAATCTAGGTCGTACAAGGCCAATGGGCCCAAGTGGAGGTGATGTAACACCTTTGGACTTGTAGTTTGACTCGGATTCTGCTACAACATCAGATTGTTTCGTCCACAACTCAACGCTCCGGACGAATTTGACGGTGATTCCAATTGGGTTGGAAAGTGCACGAAATCTAGTTTCCAACAAAAAAAGAATCACCCAATTCGGAGTCCGTATGAAAAACTTGTGTGCGTTTTGAGTCAGGTGTGTCTGTGCAGTCCGAATCTGAATCCAGAACGTGAGAGACTTGGACGCTATCTTCTCTTGGGCCAAAAGTGACGTGAGAGAACTTTTTGGACAGCAAATAAACATCTCTTTCTTCCTTATCTTCATATGTGGATTGTACAAATGTCTCATACACCTGCAATTAGACAAAACACAAAAGTGTGTGAAGTATTTTTGTTCTGGATAACATAAATAGATTATTGAATAGTTTGCACTAGAAATCACCTGACAAATATGCATATATGCAATATTTTTGGTCATATCCAAGGTAGTCATGTCCTCATCATCCTCCCCTTCTAGAAAATAAAGCCGTCCTCGGCGTTGCTTAATCTGAAATGTGGCTAACAAAAAAGACAAGGTGTACATGTTGTATATGTATATGTCATCCATTTTACTTCCCTTGATTTTTGCATATATGACACATGAATAGATGAGTAACTTGCATAGCTCATAAAATCTAAAGAAAAAAAATTAGCACAAGAAGTAGAAGGCATGAAAATATTGCAACTCAGTTTGCACATATAAGTGAAGCTCTTATTCATTTCAAAAGATTGACAATGTTCATCATTAAACCATCCCAACATTGGTGAATAAACCTTACTTGCATCAAATTTACATGCTACAACATGCTTAAATAAGCAAACATGCAATAAGTCATTCAACACAGAATCATCACCAAGATTAGAGGTCATATCAAAATGATTAAACATTGGTTCTTTTGCATCAATAGTTAATTCAATGGGTGCACTCAAAATTGTTGGTATTTCAGTTGTTTGATCACATGGCAAAGTCAAATTATCAACATAGTCCTCTAAAATAGGTGGTGTTATTATGATGTAGCCACTCTCAGGGGCGATGTGTCACATGGTGGAGGTGATGTAGTCCTGACAACAATGGATGTGGTTGTCATAGTATGCCTAGTAGTTGAAGGAACAATCATATCAACTCTTGGAATGTGCACCGTGCGCTTGTTCTCCTCGTGGCCAACACGTCGTTTTATTTCCTGTTCAGCTTTGCAAGCAAGATGAAACAAATGGTCCATAGGATAACACTCTTCATGAATTAGTATCTCTTGAATATCACGGTTTAATCCTCCCCAAAATCTATCCATAAAATCATCTTCACTTTCTTCTAAAGAGGAATGCAACCAGGTAGTTTGTAAATCATCATAATATTTTGTTACAGTTTCACTACCTTGTTTTAAGTGTTGCAACTTCTTAATCATGTCACGAGTATAATAAGCAGGGACGAAAGTATGTCGCATGGCAAGTTTCAAATCATCCCAAGTAGTAGGTATATAATCAGGGTGTAACCGACAATATTCACTCCACCAAACCAAAGCATAACCAGTGAAAGAACCAACCGCAACCTTAACCTTTTTATGTTCATCGAAATTATGGAAAGCAAATATATTTTTATGTCGAACTCCCATTCAATATATAAAGCAGGTTTAAAACGGCCATTAAATGGTGGTATAGATACATTAACCTGATCATGTGCATTTGGATGTTTGTGCACCTCTCGTGACGGTTGTGGTATTTGCAAAGGTGGTGGCACGTCTCCCGCGATCGACAAAGCCCATGAATTGACTCTGGATCCTGTCATGATTAGTAGAACAAGAAACAAAACCCAAAAATAATGTTCCTATAACTACTAGGATGTGGTGGTAAAACGCTCACAGTAAAGCAAATATCAATGTCTTACAAGTTCTTACCATGCAGCAGGCGGTGATCGGCAACCAGCGGTGTCAAGTAACTCCGAATATTGAGTAAAGCGATTGCCAGGGGAGCGTACGTATACACGGTGTAGAAATATGTGGAGCTGGGTTGGCTATATATGGTAGCAAAAGATTAGCAATATTCTATTCAAAGATGCAATGTTGAATAAACGCTCAACGACGGTACTGTGCTGGTCCTAGGCTAGACCGTACTAGAGACGCGAGCCTAGAACACTAATGAGGTCACGGCGTAGCACAACTAGCATCAATGAAGGATACTAAGTAGCTCTTGACAGCAAGATATAAGTGAATATCACAACGGCAGTGAAGATAATGATGAAAAACAACTGCCAAGCAGGATATACAACAACTCTCTCTCCAACTTTCCTCTTGAAAAGTTTAAGACAATTTTCTGATAAATTCTTTCAAAGAATGCTATTAACTCAAGCTTTCCAATGCAAAAAGAATCACTCAATTCCGAGTTGATATGAGGAGTCAAAGAATTCTAAAACTGGCCTGAAAAATTGGAACAAGCTGTGTTCACGAACTTCGGAGGACAAAAAGACCTATTTAGAAGCCGATTTTGAGGTGTCAAATATTGAACTAGCTTCTGCAACTATTTAGATGCGGCTCGTCGCTATCTTCAATTTGAGTACTTACGGAGCCAAAACGGACTTCGTATGAGGAAAATACACCTGTTTTACTGAACAGTGCGCAAAACAGATTCCAATCCGAATTCAGGTACGAGATTGATTCTAGATAGATCCAATTTTTTTTCTTCTCTCTTTTTTTTCTCACGCTTTTTTTTCTTTTTCTTCTCCCTCTTTTTCTTTTTTTTTCCTTTATATTCTTTTTTTCTCTCTCCCTCTTTCCAAAACAAACTAGATAAGATGTAGATTGGATCAAGCGAAGATGGGGACGATCTCAACTATGATTATGACAATGAACGGTGGGTAGCACGTGGAGGAAATTGATGTATGGGTGGTGGACAGCGGAAGGGATAACAATGCAGCGGCGACGTGACTAATGCGAACAGAACTCGAAACTCTAAACGACCTAGACACTAAGACCAGCAACTCAACACGACGATGCAACCGATAATTCAACTATGCAAGCAATGAAAAGAAAATTGCAAAGGCTCAGACTGGCTTGGACAAAGGATGAATAGATCTAACTCTTTTTTGTGGATTTTTCTTGGACAATAGGTAAGAAAATAAATCTAATCTAGGAAAACTGGAAATTCTCACCGAGCAACCTGAAAACTGATACCACTTGATAGAGGCGGAGGTGTCCCGATCTTTTGATGAGATGATAACTATCGATTTGGTGGAGACGACTTTGACGATCCGACTACAAACGTGCACGACGTTGCGCCTTAGCAATCGCTAAACCAACTCTGAGAGGTTATTGACCACGCTGGAGCACGATCAACCTGACCACGAAGGTCTATTCCTGCAAGCAATCGAAGAACGAGCAAGAATATGATAAAGCAATCTGAATATTGCGAATATATATGAAGTATAGATAATGGTGGGGATCCGGAAGCGGTCTTGGTCTAGTCGTGGGACACAAACGAAGTACACGAAGTTGCAATGGCTAACTTTTAACTAAACAAATCCCAAGGAAAAGCTACTAGATGGATCTACTTATATAGGAGAAAGGGATGGTGGCCAAGGAGGTGGGAGGACGTCCCAAGGCAGCCTAAAACTAAATCTAGGTCGTACAAGGCCAATGGGCCCAAGTGGAGGTGATGTAACACCTTTGGACTTGTAGTTTGACTCGGATTCTGCTACAGCATCAGATTGTTTTGTCCACAACTCAACGCTCCTGACGAATTTGAAGGTGATTCCAATTGGGTTGGAAAGTGCACGAAATCTAGTTTCCAACAAAAAAAGAATCACCCAATTCGGAGTCCGTATGAAAAACTTGTGTGCGTTTTGAGTCAGGTGTGTCTGTGCAGTCCGAATCTGAATCCAGAACGTGAGAGACTTGGACTCTATCTTCTCTTGGGCCAAAAGTGACGTGAGAGAACTTTTTGGACAGCAAATAAACATCTCTTTCTTCCTTATCTTCATATGTGGATTGTACAAATGTCTCATACACCTGCAATTAGACAAAACACAAAAGTGTATGAAGTATTTTTGTTCTGGATAACATAAATAGATTATTGAATAGTTTGCACTAGAAATCACCTGACAAATATGCATATATGCAATATTTTTGGTCATATCCAAGGTAGTCATGTCCTCATCACTTGCACTTGTCGTTGTAGATCGAAGATAGACGCTTTGGTGATGTAGTTGTTCACGCCGTCGTTGTTGTCGAGGACCGGAGAGGAAATGCCTTGCCTATCCATCAAAAGACTCGAGCAAATATGAGTGGGAGAAAGAGAAGAACTTATACCAATGTACCTTGACCGATGTTGACAATGAATCAAGTTCACTCAAATGCGGACAATGAAATAGCACTATTGGTACCAATCCTTGTCGGTTCTCACACCTACACAAGTAAAGCTTATAGTGGAGCTCGATGAGGATAGTGGCACAAAAATTTAATGCAAAATGTTAGCAAGAGTCAATAATGTTGAAAGAGATTCACAAATTCACAAGCGAAACAAGTAGACCAATAGCAGTATGGAAGGCACACGAAAATGCACACACGGATAGATAAATGGGGGCGTGCAACCAAGGAATAAGCACAAAATGTGGAATCCACGGAAAACGCTCGTGTTGCACAACTCAAGAGAGACGCTAGCACGATTGCTCAATAGGCGGATACGACACTTGTGCACAGCCTATAAGATGCAAAATGGATAAACTTCTATCCCAAGTATGCTATTATGTATGGTTCCCGGTGTTTCTCTCAAGATGATCCAAGATGATCGGTTATGACAATCTTATGTGCAATGTGATATGATGCTATGACACTTGCTTACAAGCTTCTTTGCTCTCTTTCTCTTTTGCTTAAAAGCTTTATTTCTCTTTTTTTTCTATGGCCACTTTGCACAATGCACAAACCAAGATAGCAATTGTGTATATGCGGGAACAAACTTGTGACACAAGATATGATAGCAATATATGCACCACGATGATATGGTATGTATGCTATGGGAAGTATGGATCACTAATGTGCACAAGTAACGTTGCCGGCAATACTCAAATGCCTAGTCTCGATAGGCAAGTAACGCAAAAGTAAGGCTAGGGGTTAACAATGCAATGGCAAGGGGAATATACAATGGAGGGATACCACGATACCAAGATGATATGGAGGTTACCGTCCGACGATGATGAGTAGCGGTGTTCTTGATGTAGATACCAAGATGATGGAGTCTCGTCCCTAAGTAGCCGAAACACCTTAGGAAACGGAAAAACCGCGAACTCAAAATCTCACACATCAAATGTCAAAATGGTGGTAGCGGAAAGCGGTGGTGGTGCTGCACTAGGCAATGCAGAAGTGGAATGATGGGCTATACACGAGTCGGAGTTGAAGTTGCCGTCCCTAAGTAGCCGAAACACCTTAGGAGACACAAGCCACAACTCGAACAAGCTCAAACAACTATTGGATTAAGTTGGGGGTGTCGGAAGTGTATGGTGGGCAAGGTTATGTGGAAGGTATGGTGGTGGTTGATGAAGAAGCAACCGTCCCTAAGTAGCCGAAACACCTTAGGAGACTCTAATCACGACTCATACAACCACATATGCAATGGGGAACAAAATGGGTTAGGTTGCGGAAGTCGGTGGTGGCTATGCGGATGATATGGTGGAAGGCCTAGGCAAACTTGCCAAATTTTCAAACATTTGATGGAGTCAAATGGTGTTGGTCATATTTTTGTGGGATGGGGGATGCCAATAGCTTCAAAATGAGCTAAAGAACGTCGAAATCGGACTCCGGATGAATTAGTTATGACCAAAACAAAATTTCAGCCGAGTCAGTGTCAGGGTTAACCGGACATCCGGGAGGAGGTCCAGCTCATCCGGGCTAGGTCCGGATGATCCGGGTGTACAGCCGGATGATCCGGGTTCGTCAACTCCGGTTCTGTTTTCTGGGTGCGTGGGGTATCCGGACGTCTGTGGGGGCGTCCAGCTGATCCGGGGGATGTCCGGATGATCCGGGAGAAGGTCCGGCTGATCCGGGCAAGTCAATCCGCTCGGGATTTGCTCGTGGAGACGAATTTTTGGGCGGAATTTGGGGATTTTCGGGGCAAAATTTGATGGATTTCGTGGATGGAAGGTGTGGAAACTTGGGGAAATGCTAGATCCACTTGAAACCAAGCAAATCCACGGATCAAAATCAACAAAACATCATCAAACCAACAAATCACAAAAAAAATTGGGGGCTATTTTTGGTGGGAATTTTCGGATTTACGACGAAATCAACAAAATCAAGCTAGAAAACGAAGGGTAGGGGCTCCAAAAACATGATCAACGTGGCTCATGATACCAAGATGATGTAGGGTGGAACCCTATAGCGTCGATCTTTCACGTTTGGAGGGGATCCTACGGGGAGACACGAAGAACGAGCGGAAGAACACGAGGAAATCATGGGGAGGAACGAGGGAAAACACTCAACCAACAAGGAATCGGTCACACAAGTGCTAGATCGAAGAACACAAAGAGATACACGAGATCCAAAGTCAACAAAGGTAAGGATACAAAGATAACCGATCTTTTCCAAGAGGAGGCCTTGATGTTCTTCCCTAAAGAGGGGTCTTGAATCCGCTTGGGGATCTTCTCCGGAGAGGTCCTGATCTCCGAGGAGAAGTATCCAAGTGGAGGAGCAAAGGCTCTCACACAAAATGAGCTAATCCAATGCTAAGTCTCAAAGTGGGGAGGAGGAGGTCTATTTATAGTGTTAAGCCACGAAGGGGTAAGTGAGGGGCGAAGGGATACACGGGCTTCGGCCCAAGTCACGCACGCAGGCGGGGTCCGGATGATCCGGATGGTGGCCCGGATGATCCGGGTGTCGGGGGTCCGGATGATCCGGGTGACCGTCCGGATGATCCGGCTTCGTCAAGCAGCTTCTGTTGTCTTCGGGCACGGGTACCCGGACGATCCGGGGGAGGGTTCGGATGATCCGGCTGGGCCCGGATGATCCAGACGGCGGTCCGGACGTCCGGCCTGGCTCCACCAGCCGCTCCATCTTCTTCTTCCGTATTCTCTTCCATGCTTGGCCTTGGTCCTTGGATTCTCCATGGTCATCTTGGTTGTACCTGTGTGTATGCAAGGTCCATGCATGAGGTAGTAGCCGTGTCTCAAATGCGGAAAGTGACGGTTCGAAGAGGAGTGAATTCACCTTGTGTCCAATGGCGCATAGTCGAGGTCTCATCTTATTTATCCTTGGGGCTTGGAGAGTAGTCAGAGTGTACATGGGGATGAACGTGGGATGCTCCGCATCAAGATGTCCACATCATCCATCATGATGCGCACGTGCGTGTGTTTGTTAGCACAAAATATCCAACGCTCAAATAAATGAGATGCGTGATATAGAAACATGTCATCCATCATGAGAGGTTTGTTATGATGTGTGTCATAATGGAGACTCAAAGGATGTAATGCATCATGAGGTATTTCTAGAGCATTGTTATTCATGGAATGCATATGGTGTACACTATCATGGGAATCATGCAAAGTATGAAATGCATCAAGATCTCCTAATATGTATGAGGAAGCTATGGGGGTCTCCTCATGAGCAAGAGTAGAAACATCACGTGGAGAGTATTGACAACATCCAAAACAATGCATATTTGGAACAATGTGATCATGGCATGACATATTAGATGAATTGTGTAAATCATGTAAAGGAAGCATGGCAATATCATCACAATAGAAGAAAAAGCCAATGACCATCATCTCGTCATCTATGCCATAAGTGCAAATGGGATTGATTTTAATGGGGCATGCATAGTTACTATGTTGAGATTGTAGGGATGCAATATGGGAGATCTCACTCATAGCATATGACAAGTTCAATGGATTGTCAAACATGAAGTGACCAATAGAATTTTCACATGATATCCTATGAAGCATAGCATCACAACTAAGCAACTCAACATGCTCATCATCATATTCATCATAAATAGGTAGGTCAAGGCATGAAGAAGTCTCACTAGCATGAAGCATGGGAATAGGTGGGTCAACATCATGGGAGCAATCATCGTCAAGAGAGTCCACTAGTGGGACAAGAGAAGCACCATCACCTATATTACCTTTAGAGCGTCGCTCATGTGTTGTAGGTGAGGTGTTGAAGATCGTCTCGTTGTGATGAGGACATCAATACAATTGTTACACCCACAACCCCTGCTGCTATACATACTGGACCAATTACTAGAGCTCGTGCACGCCAACTAAATTACCAGGTACTTTCGTTTCTTGGTAATGATTCTAATGTTCATGAGAATATGATGCTGCCTAAATTGGATACATTTGTTTTGCTTACAAATGAAGGGCCTAGCTTGGAGAAGGATGAACATTGGAGCAAGAACAAGCATGGAGATGATGGCATGCACAAGGGAAACAAGAACGGAGTTACAAGTGATGATTTCAGGACTTTGAAGCCACCATAATGGGTGCATGAAGCCTTGGACGAAATATACAAGATGCCACTTCATAAATTTCGTCCCGAGGCTATTTTAGGTGCTGCGTCACCTTATTATTGGGCCAGGCCCATGTAATTTCGAAATACATAAGTATAGGCTATTTTTAGAGTCTGTATGTGTGGGGAAACAAGAGATAGGGTTAATTTCGGACCCCTCCACCAAGGGCCACGAAATTCCCCCCTCTTCCTCCATATATACAGCCCTTAGGGCATCGTTTAGACTTTGGGTTTTGTTTAGATTAAAAGTTCGCCATAGCTGCAACTTCGCGTACTTCGTTTGTGTTCAACGACCAGACAAAGGCGTCACAGAACCCCACCTTGATCAATAAAGCTTTCATCTTATATTCGCAATATCCAGATCGCAATCTTAGTTTCTTGCTTGTTCTTCGTTTGCTCGCAGGAAACAGACCCTCGTGGTCAGGTTGATCGTGCTCCGGCGTGGTCAATAACCTCTCGGAGTTGGTTTAGCGATTGCTAAGGCGCGACGTCCTCGCACGTTCGTAGTCGGATCGTCAAAGTCGACTTCCACCAAAGCGATATCCATCATCTCATCGAAAGACGGGACACCTTTGCCTCTATCAAGTGGTATCAGATTTCCAGGTTGCTCGGTGAGATTTTACAGTTTTTCATAGTTTAGATCGAGTCTGTTCTTCATACCTACAGTCCACGAAAAAGCCACAAAAAAAATTAGGGTTAGTTCATCATATCCGAACCAATCTGAGCCTTTGCATAATCTTTTTAGGGTTTTGCTTTGTTGAATTTGCGGTTGCATCGTCGTGTCTAGTTGCTGGTCTTAGAGTCTAGTCTTTTAGAGTTTCGAGTTCTGGTCATAAGTTGTCACGCCGCCGCCGCACCATCATCATCACCCCTGCCATCTACCAGCACCGCTTATCCACCACCGCTTCGAATCCGTATCCATATACCACCACAGCTGTCATATACCACCACCGCTGCCATCTACCACCATATATCCACCACCAATCCGAGTTCTTGTCATATTAGGTTTGTTTTCGAGATCCATCTAGATTCCGATTCGTGTTTCCTTGCCGGAGTAGGTTTCGGAAAAAAAAAGAGTCGGGTAGCCACGCTCCGTTTAGGCCCAAAATTTTTCGAAAACGCATTTTTCGAAAAATTTTCTGGCTATCCTATTTTTAGGTGTTTCTGAGTGTTTTGAGACAGGTGCCATTATAGGAAGTTTTTTTTGACCCGTTTCCAGCTTTTGGGTCCGGGCAGTCAAAAAAAAATTTTGGTCAAAAAAAAATTTCGTGCCCATCCTGTCAGTTTGAGCTAAGAAGAGTTTTGAGACACTCCCCATTATAGTGATTTTTCGCAAAAAAAAAATACAGCGCAAAAAAAAAGAGCGCAAAAAAAAAAAGAGCGAAAAAAAAAATTCCAGAGTGTGCTTTTCCCTTGTTTACGTGCCGCGCCGTGATTTTGTTAGTGTTCTAGGCTCGCGTCTCTAGCACAGTCTAGCCTAGGACCAGCACAATACCGTCGTTGAGCGTTTATTCAACTTTGCATCTCTGAATTGATTATTGCTGACCCTTTTTGCTACCATATTATAAGCCTTCCCAGCTCCACATACATCTACGTCGTGCGTTTGACTCTCCCTGGTAATCGCTCTATCCAAGCTTTGAGAGTTTTTGACTACAACGGTTGCCGATCACTGCCTGCTGCTGGGTAAGAACTGGTAAGAATTTGATATTTGCTTGACGGATTTGTGACACCCACCACCACCACTTGTTCGTAGTCTGTAGGATCATATTCTTGTGTGTTTCTATTGCTGCTAACCATGCCAGGATCACAAGCCGACGAGATTGACTGGGAGAATTTATCGAACAAGGAGCTTCATGATAAGTTTCAGCAAATGATGACTGAACAGGTGCAAGATGTGCTGAACAATTTTGAAGAGGCCATGGAGAAGATCACTGGCTTTGAGAAGACGTTCGAAACAAAGCTCGATAACAAGTTTAATGAATTGCTCGCGCGTCTTCCACCACCACCACTCGCTGCAGCTAACGCACCTCTCCAACAACAACAACAACGACTACCTCCACGTCGCGAAGCAGATCTCCGCCGAGCAAGCCGTGTTCCTCTTGCGTTTGGCCAAACTGTTGGTGCTGCTGTTGATACTTCTGTGGCTCCTGCTGCTGATGTGGAGGAGGATGATTATGTGGGAGATTATGAGGATGAGGTTAATCAAAATCAACACTACGTGCAGCCACCTGTACCACCACCAGCAGGTCGACCTCAGGTATATATTCGTAATGGTAGCCTGCACCACCACCTCAGGTGATGAGGACATGACTACCTTGGATATGACCAAAAATATTGCATATATGCATATTTGTCAGGTGATTTCTAGTGCAAACTATTCAATAATCTATTTATGTTATCCAGAACAAAAATACTTCACACACTTTTGTGTTTTGTCTAATTGCAGGTGTATGGGACATTTGTACAATCCACATATGATGATAAGGAAGAAAGAGATGTTTATTTGCTGTCCAAAAAGTTCTCTCACGTCACTTTTGGCCCAAGAGAAGATAGAGTCCAAGTCTCTCACGTTCTGGATTCAGATTCGGACTGCACAGACACACCTGACTCAAAAGGCACACAAGTTTTTCATACGGACTCCGAATTGGGTGATTCTTTTTTTGTTGGAAACTAGATTTCGTGCACTTTCCAACCCAATTGGAATCACCTTCAAATTCGTCCGGAGCGTTGAGTTGTGGACGAAACAATCTGATGCTGCAGCAGAATCCGAGTCAAACTACAAGTCCAAAGGTGTTACATCACCTCCACTTGGGCCCATTGGCCTTGTACGACATAGATTTAGTTTTAGGCTGCCTTGGGACGTCCTCCCACCTCCTTGGTGATGAGGACATCAATACAATTGTTACACCCACAGCCCCTGCTGCTATACATACTGGACCAATTACTAGAGCTCGTGCACGCCAACTAAATTACCAGGTACTTTCGTTTCTTGGTAATGATTCTAATGTTCATGAGAATATGATGCTGCCTAAATTGGATACATTTGTTTTGCTTACAAATGAAGGGCCTAGCTTGGAGAAGGATGAACATTGGAGCAAGAACAAGCATGGAGATGATGGCATGCGCAAGGGGAACAAGAACGGAGTTACAAGTGATGATTTCAGGACTTTGAAGCCACCATAATGGGTGCATGAAGCCTTGGACGAAATATACAAGATGCCACTTCATAAATTTCGTCCCGAGGCTATTTTAGGTGCTGCGTCACCTTATTATTGGGCCAGGCCCATGTAATTTCGAAATACATAAGTATAGGCTATTTTTAGAGTCCGTATGTGTGGGGAAACAAGAGATAGGGTTGATTTCGGACCCCTCCACCAAGGGCCACGAAATTCCCCCCCCTCTTCCTCCATATATATAGCCCTTAGGGCATCGTTTAGACTTTGGGTTTTGTTTAGATTAAAAGTTCGCCATAGCTGCAACTTCGCGTACTTCGTTTGTGTTCAACGACCAGACAAAGGCGTCACAGAACCCCACCTTGATCAATAAAGCTTTCATCTTATATTCGCAATATCCAGATTGCAATCTTAGTTTCTTGCTTGTTCTTCGTTTGCTCGCAGGAAACAGACCCTCGTTGATGAGGACATCAATACAATTGTTACACCCACAGCCCCTGCTGCTATACATACTGGACCAATTACTAGAGCTCGTGCACGCCAACTAAATTACCAGGTACTTTCGTTTCTTGGTAATGATTCTAATGTTCATGAGAATATGATGCTGCCTAAATTGGATACATTTGTTTTGCTTACAAATGAAGGGCCTAGCTTGGAGAAGGATGAACATTGGAGCAAGAACAAGCATGGAGATGATGGCATGCGCAAGGGGAACAAGAACGGAGTTACAAGTGATGATTTCAGGACTTTGAAGCCACCATAATGGGTGCATGAAGCCTTGGACGAAATATACAAGATGCCACTTCCTAAATTTCGTCCCGAGGCTATTTTAGGTGCTGCGTCACCTTATTATTGGGCCAGGCCCATGTAATTTCGAAATACATAAGTATAGGCTATTTTTAGAGTCTGTATGTGTGGGGAAACAAGAGATAGGGTTGATTTCGGACCCCTCCACCAAGGGCCACGAAATTCCCCCCTCTTCCTCCATATATACAGCCCTTAGGGCATCGTTTAGACTTTGGGTTTTGTTTAGATTAAAAGTTCGCCATAGCTGCAACTTCGCGTACTTCGTTTGTGTTCAACGACCAGACAAAGGCGTCACAGAACCCCACCTTGATCAATAAAGCTTTCATCTTATATTCGCAATATCCAGATTGCAATCCCAGTTTCTTGCTTGTTCTTCGTTTGCTCGCAGGAAACAGACCCTCGTGGTCAGGTTGATCGTGCTCCGGCGTGGTCAATAACCTCTCGGAGTTGGTTTAGCGATTGCTAAGGCGCGACGTCCTCGCACGTTCGTAGTCGGATCGTCAAAGTCGACTTCCACCAAAGCGATATCCATCATCTCATCGAAAGACGGGACACCTTAGCCTCTATCAAGTGGTATCAGATTTCCAGGTTGCTCGGTGAGATTTTACAGTTTTTCGTAGTTTAGATCGAGTCTGTTCTTCATACCTATAGGCCACGAAAAAAGCCACAAAAAAAATTTAGGGTTAGTTCATCATATCCGAACCAATCTGAGCCTTGCATAATCTTTTTAGGGTTTTGCTTTGTTGAATTTGCGGTTGCATCGTCGTGTCTAGTTGCTGGTCTTAGAGTCTAGTCTTTTAGAGTTTCGAGTTCTGGTCATAAGTTGTCACGCCGCCGCCGCACCATCATCATCGCCCCTGCCATCTACCACCACCGCTCCGAATTCGTATCCATATACCACCACCAATCCGTGTCCATATACCACCACCGATCCATATCCATATACTACCACCGCTACCACCACCGCTGCCCTATACCACCACCATATATCCACCACCAATCCGAGTTCTTTGCTTATTAGGTTTGTTTTCGGGATCCATCTCGATTCCGATTCGTGTTTCCTTGTCGGGTAGCCACGCTCCGTTTAGGCCCAAAATTTTTCGAAAACGCATTTTTCGAAAAAATTTCTGGCTATCCTATTTTTAGGTGTTTCTGAGTGTTTTGAGACAGGTGCCATTATAGGAAGTTTTTTTGACCCGTTTCCAGTTTTTGGGTCCGGGCAGTCGAAAAAAAAAAATTTGGTCAAAAAAATTTCGTGCCCATCCTGTCAGTTTGAGCTAGGAAGAGTTTTGAGACACTCGCCATTATAGTGATTTTTCGCAAAAAAAAAAAAAGAGCGAAAAAAAAAATTCAGAGTGTGCTTTTCCCTTGTTTACGTGCCGCGCCGTGGTTTTGTTAGTGTTCTAGGCTCGCGTCTCTAGCACAGTCTAGCCTAGGACCAGCACAGTACCGTCGTTGAGCGTTTATTCAACTTTGCATCTCTGAATTGATTATTGCTGACCCTTTTTGCTACCATATTATAAGCCTTCCCAGCTCCACATACATCTACGTCGTGCGTTTGACTCTCCCTGGTAATCGCTCTATCCAAGCTTTGAGAGTTTTTGACTACAACGGTTGCCGATCACCGCCTGCTGCTGGGTAAGAACTGGTAAGAATTTGAGATTTGCTTGACGGATTTGTGACACCCACCACCACCACTTGTTCGTAGTCTGTAGGATCATATTCTTGTGTGTTTCTATTGCTGCTAACCATGCCAGGATCACAAGCCGACGAGATTGACTGGGAGAATTTATCGAACAAGGAGCTTCATGATAAGTTTCAGCAAATGATGACTGAACAGGTG
>NW_021195581.1:0-838 GCF_002162155.2 Triticum dicoccoides
CGGCCCCCCTCGTTGGTCGCCGCCCGGGTCCGCCCTTCGCCTGCTCTCGCGGCTTCATGCTGGCGTGCCGGCACCCGCGCCCAATCGGGTGCACCCGCGAGGGCCATCGCCCGTTCGGGCTGTGCCCGTAACCCGCACGCCCGCAAAGGCCCCTGGGGTCAATGACAGGAGGGCCCCGCCTCCAAAATGTTAAAAAAAAAAGGGATATTAAAAAAGAATTTAAAATAATAATAATCAATTGATTACTAAATTAAATAACTAATTAGGACAAATAATTAACCTAATTAATCTTTGTTAGTTAATCTAATTAACTAATTAATGTAGTTAATTAGGTAGTTAGTTAGTTTGTCAATGACAGTGGGACCCACATGTCAGTTTGACTAGGTCAACTGACTAGCTGACTGCTGACATCACCCTGACATCATGCTGATGTCATAATTGCATTTTCTAACTAAATTAATTCTGTTAATTCTAAAAATGATTTAAATCTTTTAAAATTAATAGAAAATAAACCGTAGCTCAGATGGAAAAATTTTGTACATGAAAGTTGCTCAGAACGACGAGACGAACCCGGATAAGCAGCCCGTTCGTCCGCCACGCATCCCTAACCTATCGAACTCGCAACTTTCCCGCTCCGGTTCACCAGTCCGAAAACGCGAAACACCGGGGATACTTTCCCGGATGTCATCCCCCTTCACCGGTATCACCTACTACCGCGTTAGGGCACCTCTAACGCCGTTACTTGTCATGTCATGCATCACTATGCATATGCTTGCCTTATATTTATTGTTTCTTCCCCCTCTTCTCTCGCTATACACCGAGACCGACGCCGCTGCTA
>NW_021195582.1:0-957 GCF_002162155.2 Triticum dicoccoides
AAGAGATGAAATTATGTGGTTGACGCTGCCACATCTTCATACACAGACGCCGCTAGGGAGAAGTCGCCTCGTGAAGTACATCGGGGTGAGGATGTGAAGGAAAACTGTTTTTATTCGAAGCCTTGAAGGCAAATTTTGTGAAGATATATTGATTCAGGGAAGATGAAGAGGAACCATCGGGATAGGCTTCTGAATATGGGCGACGTCACTACTCCGGCAGGCCGCTCAAATGCCTCCTCAATTAATCTTATGGAACGTGTGGGATAGTGGGAATTAACTGAAAGTACATAGTGGATGGTGGCTTGAGGTCGCGACGCGCTGGTAAAAAACCATCGGGGGGAAATATGCCAGCAAGGATGCTATGTGAGCCTGGAGAAGAAACAAATAATGAAGAGATGAACTGACGTGGTTGACGCTGCCACATCTTCATACACGCACGCCACTAGGGAGAAGTCGCCTCGTGAAGTACATCGGGGCGAGGATGTGAAGGAAAACTGTTTTTATTCGAAGCCTTGAAGGCAAATTTTGTGAAGATATATTGATTCAGGGAAGATTAAGAGGAACCATCGGGATAGGCTTCTGAATATGGGTGACGTCACTACTCCGGCAGGCCGCTCAAATGCCTCCTCAATTAATCTTATGGAACGTGTGGGATAGTGGGAATTAACTGAAAGTACATAGTGGATGGTGGCTTGAGGTCGCGACGCGCTGGTAAAAAACCATCGGGGGGAAATATGCCAGCAAGGATGCTATGTGAGCCTGGAGAAGAAATAAATAATGAAGAGATGAAATTATGTGGTTGACGCTGCCACATCTTCATACACAGACGCTGCTAGGGAGAAGTCGCCTCGTGAAGTACATCGGGGCGAGGATGTGAAGGAAAACTGTTTTTATTCGAAGCCTCGAAGGCAAATTTTGTGAAGATATATTGATTCAGGGAAGATGAAGAGGAACCAT
>NW_021195583.1:0-914 GCF_002162155.2 Triticum dicoccoides
TTAACTGGTCAGAGACCGGGGAAAGACAATTCTTTGGCCCGGATATGATTCAGGAAGCAGAAGAACAAGTTCGTATCGTTCGTGAAAAGTTGAAAACAGCTCAATCTCGTCAAAAGAGTCAATATGACCGAAAACATAAGGCTATGACTTTCGAGGTTGACGAGAAGGCTTATCTTCGGGTCACCCCTCTGAAGGGAACCCATCGTTTCGGTATCAAAGGCAAATTGGCTCCTCGTTACATTGGACCTTTTCGCATTCTTGCCAAACGAGGAGAAGTTGCCTACCAGTTGGAACTACCTCCGCATCTCTCCAGAGTCCACGATGTCTTCCATGTTTCTCAACTCAGGCGTTGCTTCTCGGATCCTATCCGTGAAGTGGACCACGAAACGCTTGATCTCCAAGATAATCTTACATATCGAGAGTACCCCATTCGTATCCTCGATCAGGCCGAACGTACCACTCGACATCATAATATCAAGTTTCTCAAGGTTCAATGGTCGCACCATTCTGAGGATGAAGCAACTTGGGAAAGGGAGGATCGTCTTCGACTCGAGTATCCCGCCTTCTTCCCGGAGGAACCCAAATCTCGGGACGAGATTCTTTTGAGTGGGGGTGAGTTGTCACATCCTAGTTAGCCATGCATTAGAGTGTTGCATCATGTTTACTTTTTCATCAGAAACTTGAAATGGGGATGACAGAACCCCCAGTCCCCTCTGAAACCAACTAGGGTTACTAAAATAATTTTCAATGAACCTGAAATGCCCTTCTAAAATGCCCATCATTTTTGTCTTGGTTCAGAACCTCTGCCAAAAGTGGTGCACATTTTCCTAGGCCATCCTAGGGTTTTTGAATTAAATCATAAATATTTGAATTTGGGCATTTAAAATTATATAAAATATTTAAATGCTCAAATA
>NW_021195584.1:0-754 GCF_002162155.2 Triticum dicoccoides
AACTAGATCCGACCCCTCCCCCACCGCCCACCCCAACCTTCCACTGCCGCCCCACCACTAACAGTCCCCTCTAGGCTGCCGGCACGGATCCGGCTGCACCATCCCAGGCGCCTCCCATGGCTACTAGTGTGGATCCGGCCACACCATCCTAGGCATCTTCTGCGGCTGCTGACGTGGATCTAGGTGTGCTGCCCCCAGGCGCCCCGCACGGCTGCCAACATGGACCCAGTTGGCGCCTCCCCAAGGCGACCGACACGGCTGCCAGTGTGGATCCTGATGTGCCGCCCTTAGGCGCCCCACGCAGCTGCCGACGCGGATCCAACACAGCCTCCCACCATCGGCCCAATCTCCCCTCAACCTTTTCCAGTTCCCCCTTCTCCAGTGGATCCTGCTGCGTGTGCAAGCTATCACAGATCCTAGGTTGCCTCCAAAAATGCGTCGATGGCCAGCGTGCCTCCAGCACCCCTATGCAGGCAGGGGGGAGGAACTGTCGGGGAGTTACCTGTGGCTAGACACGACTCTGAGGATAAGTCATCTCTGGAGTTAAGTCGGCTGGTTACAATCATGAACTGGCTACAATCTTGACCCGGCTTGCTACAGGACTTGGACTTACACGAAATTCTGCCAACGAGTCCAAATACAAGACGGAGTCCCCCAACTTTGAAAGCATGGAGGATTTAGAGGACTTGGAGTAGGACTCCAACTGCGGGTATAACCCGAAACCTCTTGTAACCCCATGGACTCAGCTATTATA
>NW_021195585.1:0-14093 GCF_002162155.2 Triticum dicoccoides
GCTTGGAATCTGAACATGTGTTGGGGAACAACCAAATTGAGCCTTAAAAAATGGAAAAACTAAAATTTTGAGATAAGCACTATAAAACCAGAATGGAGGGAGTAGATAAAGAATTACTCAATCCGGGAATAGTGCCGCACTTCGAAACAAGAACCGTCAATAAATTTTGAGCTTGCGTCTCGTCACATTCCAAATTACTCCACGCTATATTGAATTGCAAACCTGTTCACACCGACCACAACCTAAACGGTTTCCCACTTGGGAGCGTATTAGTACTCAGTTATAAATACTAGTATGCCAAGATGACTTCACATTCCTCCTCAACTCCTCATCCACAAAAACAAACAAGTCATTCAGCATCCTTCTCTTGCGTCTGCCATGGCTAGCGTGAGTTCTGGGTCGAGAGATTGCCAACAGGGAGAGGCGAGCATGGAAGCGGAAGCATGAGAGATGTCCCGCCTTGCTGCAAGAGCAGCCGACATGTCCCGCCGTGCGGAAGTAGCAGCACACAGAGGTCCCGCCACGCCGCTGAAGCAGCACGGAGGTCATACCATGCCGTCGATGCATCAGACTAGTCCAGCCGCGATGCGGAAGCAGCAGAGATGTCCCGCCGCGCCATGAATGCAGCAGAGATGTCCCGCCGCATCGCGGCGGCCTGGGAAAATTTCTCGCCGGCAGGCGACGACTATTACAGGCGCATGCATGCGATCGTCCATAGCCAGATGGATCAGATCTCCGGCTGGGCGAGTTTGCAGGACGACATGAATGCCTTGTTTGAACATGCTACCGGCGTCATCTGACAACTAAGGGAGGGAAATGAGAGGCTCTAGGCAGAGCGCGACCTGCTGAGGGAGAAGATCATCCGAAGTGCAGACCAGCAGGAGGAGACCAGTGCCTTGTTGAAGAGGACTGGCGTCATCGTCAAGAAACTTATGGACGAGAATGACATGCTCCGCAACGAGCGCCAAAGGCTGGTGGAGGAATCCGTGGATGTTCTCAAGCAGCGTCTTGAGGACACGAAAGAGCTCATCGCCGCTCGCCGCGGAGACTAGTTCCCGCGGCCTGCAGCAACGCATCAAGAAAGTAGAGATCAGCGAGCCAGATCCTTGTCTTCCTTCTTCTTTTGCCCTTGTGTATTTCGGGCGTAGCTGCATGTGGCTTTTTTAATTATCTTTATAATTATGTAAGACAATTAATCGTCCTTATCTTTCTGTGGAAGATCAATGTTGCGAGGCTGGAACGAAGAAAACTCTTGCTGTGGCAACCCTGGCATTGATGTTCTTCTAGTTGTTGCTGGGCTTCCTTCAGTTTCCTGGTTTCTTTTGATGTAATAATCGGTTTAGGATGTGGATTGTGTCATCGGTTGTGAAATGTTGGGTTCTAGCGCGGATGTTTGGCCTTTGTTGGCCTCTTGGGATGTTGCGATTTCAATCTGGTAGCTTTTAGTCCTTCGTGTTAGACTGGAGTTGTGCTGAACTTCTTGTGAATTGTGGTGGTTTTCAGTAATGAAAATCAAAAGTGGAAAGACCTTCTTTCATCAAAAAATAAATTAATCGTCCTTATATATTCATCAGTCTTGCTATAAGTCGTAGTAGATGCTATATAGGTCTGTCGGATCTTGCATCAAGATCCTTGCTTTCATATTTTCTTTTTTCTCTCTTAAATCTTAGTCGAGTGAGACATAGCCACGCCATTAAACAGAGGCTCGGGCGCCGTTAATGGAGACCTTGGGAGAGAGGTGGACGGCAGGTGGAGGACAAAGAGCTCTCCTCTCGATAAGCACGTGCAGGGGTCTCATCGCACGCCTCTCGTACTCAAATAGCTACCCTACACGGCGCCTCCAAGCTAATAAAAAATGGGGATGCGTGGGGGCACGTAAATGGTACTAGTAAGTAGAACGCCCACGGTTTCAATAATACATGTGTTTCCGATTGTAACGTAACAACACTTGTTCCAAAATGACTTTGTTGATTGCTAATGTGTGCACCTTCGCAAATCGGACTGCAAATTTACCACAACATGTTGGTGCCATGTCATGGCACCAAGCCAAGTTTCATTATTTTCATGCGTGTTTTCGATTTACAGGAACTAAAAAACTAAGTTTCTCAATGTTTCCAACCCAGCCACGACGCCCAGAATTTTGAATTTCATTCCCATTTCTTGCATGGAACCTAGAAATTTACCCAAGGACACACATGTGATTTTTCAACCAACTTTGGTGCACTGGAACATGTGCTTGTATTTCCAATTTGAATTATGGACACAAAGGTGACACGTTCCCTCCCAGAACCACAAGCTTTCTTGAGAGAAGCTCCGATTTGCAAGAAGCTTATACCAAAATTTGTTCCTATTCGACCAATTATTTTTTACCATGGCATGGTACTACCATGACATGACACCATGCCAAGTTTCATGATTTTAAAACCAAGTTTCTCAATGTTCTCGACCGAGCCACGATGCCCAGATGTTTGAATTTTATTCTCATTTTTTGCATGGGACCTACTCCCTCCTTCCATCTATATAGGGCCTAATGTGTTTTTCAAGATAGCCTTTGACTATTGATAAGATTAATAGCACATGAGATGTATACTATGAAAATTATATTATTGGAAGCTCCTTTGACATACAAATTTGAAGGTATGCTTTGTGTAAGTTGCATGTCATATATTATTGCTCTAACGTTTGGTCAAAGTTAGGATTGAAAAGACGCATTAGGCCCTATATAGATGGAAGGAGGGAGTAGAAATTCACCCGAGGACACAAATGTGATTTTTCAACCAACTTTGGTGCACGGGAACATGTGCTTGTAGTTCAAATTTGAATTATGCACATTAAATGACCAAAAACTCAATTAATGTGTAAATAAGGCCCAACGAAGCCGGAATAATTCCAAAATTTAACAAGGAACTCATGTAGTTTTATGTTGCCTTTATAAATAAACTCAAGGGGGACAACGTATATCGTTTCGCACTCAAAGGTGGCACGTTCCCTCTCAGAACCACGAGCCTTCTTGAGAGACGCTTCGGTTTGCAAGAAGCTTATACCAAAATCTGTTCCTATTCGGCCAATTTTTTACCACAACATGGTAGTACCATGACATGACATCCATATGCCAAGTTTCATGATTTTCAGACGTGTTTTGGATTTACAAAAATTTTAAAACCAAGTTTCTCAATGTTCTCAGCCGAGCCACGATGCCCAGATGTTTTGATTTTAGTCTCATTTCTTGCATGGGACCTAGAAATTCACCGAGGACACAAATGTGATTTTTCAACCAACTTTGGTGCACGAGAGCATGTGCTTGTAGTTAAAATTTGACTTATGCACATTAAATGACAAGAAACTCAATTAATGTATAAAAATGACAAACGAACCCGAAATAATTCCAAAATTTAACAGGGCACTAATGTAGTTCTATGTTTCCTTTGTTAAGAAACTCATGGGGGCAGCGTATATCGTTTCACACTCAATGGTGGCACGTTCCTTCTTAGAACCACGAGCTTCCAAATCGGCCCAATTTTTTACCACAACATGTTACTGCCATGACATGACACCATGCCAAGTTTCATGATTTCCAGGCGAGTTTTGGACTTACATGAATTTAAAATCTAAGTTTCCCGATGTTCTCGGCCGAGTCATGACGCCCAGATGTTTGAATTTCATTCTCATTTCTTTCATGGGACCTAGAAATTCAACCAAGGACAAACATGTGATTTTTCAACCCACTTTGGTGCACCAGAGCATGTGCATGCAATTCGTATTTAGATTATGCACATTAAAAGTCCAGAAACTCAATTAATGTATAAAAAGGCCAAATGAACCCGAAATAATTCCAAAATTTAACAGGGCACTCATATAGTTCTATGTTGCCTCTGTAAATAAAATCAGGGGGGAGGCAGCGTATATCATTTCGCACACAAAGGTGACACGTTCCCTCTCAGAACCACGAGGCTTGTTGAGAGAATCTACGGTTTTGCAAGGAGCTTATACCAAAACTTGTCCCAATTCAGCCAAAAATTATACGTATGAAAACAGGGTTTAGATAATCCCGAACATCTCGCTATCTAGACCAATAATGTACTATGATTTGAATTCAACATAAAATGGATACAAATATTTGAATTGGAAAGCGTATGGTACATGTAGTTCATAGTGAAATATGATTACTGCTATATGCATGTTTTTTGTTATCAAGATAATATTTAAATTATTGTATAACTTGACAACAATCGTATTCAAATAAGGAAAATTGATTCAAATTTAGTCCATATTGTAGACGACAATATATATGTTCACATGGTGGAGTAAAATGTTCATATATGATGGAAGATCAAAATGTACGACTACATCAATTATAAACCGCAATGTCACCTAACGATATATTCGAATTCAACATAACGTGGATTCAAAAATTGAAATTTGAGATCATGGCATTTGTAATCACATAAAAAGGGACATTACTCTTTCTTTGGTGGGAATTGATTTGTTTTTTGTTGTTGTTGAGGGAAGTGCAAATCGATTTGGTACTGTGTAGGGTAATCTTGTTCTCCCGATTTTTTTTACATTTTTCTTGTAGTTTTTTCAATGGCATCTATAGCAATATAGTAAAAGGGGACATGACTCTCTTGTGTCTCGTATGAATTGTTTTTTTACACGTTAAGTTTGTTTTGCCGAACAAGGAATCCGCACCTTGTTATCCCGAAATTTTCAAGCTCGAGTATCTTTTGTCTCACCTGCTTTGAAACTCCCGCTTCTTCAACCCGTGCCGCGCCTTGTTATCCCGAAATTTGGACGCATGCGAGAACACCTTCTGTTGGTGTACAAAAAGAGGGGTACACTTTTTTTTCCCCTATAACTGTGCACGGGCAGTCTGAGCCACGGGCACCACCACACCAAGCACGGCAAGGGAGGTGAGGTAGGGTAAGACCGAAGCTCAAGAGAACTAGAACGACGCCAAGACCAATACCACGAAGAGCAAAGGGGATGAAGCGGACTCCCCCGGCAAGATCCTTGCTGGGAGACAGTTCTAGCAGCCCCGGCGAGACCCTTGCCGTGGCGACTCGCCCCGCGCCTACGGAGTGAATCACCCTTGAGTCCACTGCCCCCAAGGGGCAAGGATTCGGGAGACGTCCCTGTGGTGGCATGCAGTTCTTTGTGAAGACATTCAAGATTAGATACGCACTAAGGAGACGACAACCCTTGGCGGGATCCCAGCCAAGGAAGACCACGAGGCCCCCTGCAAGCGCCTTGCCGGGGATGATGGCAGGCGCATCGGCAAGACCCTTGCCGGGGCCCTGGCAAGGCCCTTGCCGAGGACACCCACAGGGCCACCACCAGGCCCACACTGACTAAACCTCCACCACCGCATGCATGCAGCTACCGACCCAACCAGCTGGGCAAGCACCTGCGTGGCGACATGCAGATCTTCGTGAAGACCCACCACTGCGCCACCTCAGCTGCCTGCCTACCTACATGGCATCGCAAGCGTCATTAGCCAGGGCGTGTGTCAACACAGGAAGGAGCGGCGACGGATGAGACAGGTTCCTCCCCCGTCCCCGATAAAGCAAGGACACCTAAGCAAGACGCATTAAATGCGCCTTGTCATGAAATGCGAGGGATAACCTCACATCATTGTACCCTTTCCACCTCCTGTGTGCCACTATGGCAACCCCTTTTTCTATAAAAGGAGGCCCGAGGCGACCGGAGGAAGGATTCGGCTTTTTGGAGCTCCTCACGCCCCATAGCTAGCTCAAGAACACAGATATACAATCCACCAAAGCAGGAGTAGGGTTTTACGCATCCTCGCGGCCCGAACCTGGATAAACGAACCGTGTCCTATCTGTTTGATCCGCTCTTCTGACGACCCCGTGCCCCGCAACCGTAGTAGGGATTCTTGTGATCCCATAGGTGTCATTCCGCACCGACATCTTTGGCGCGCCAGGTAGGGGGCACAGTTGTGAGAATCGGCTTTAGCAGTTAGTTCGACACTTCTTCATCATCATGGCGCCCAAGAAGAAGACGACGGTGGCGGTTGGCCAGTCAGAAGCCGGACAGCCCGTCCCAACGCGGGCGAGCAGCGGACCGGTCGCAGAAAGGACCCGGTGCACCGCTCATGATAATCAACACCATCCCAGCAGCCGGAGTTTGGGAGGGGGCGATGTTTGTCCGCCTGGTAACGGGCCACACGTCGCCAAATCCAAAGGCGGAGCCAGGCCCTCCGCGGGTGGGGCGGGGACTTCCAAGGTCATCGCCGCCCCGCCCAAAGGCGAGGCAAGGGCCTCCAAGACTCCCACGCCGGTGCCGACAGTGCGCTCCTCCCAGGCAGCGCGCGACGAACGACGTAATCACACCGAAGATCCCGGGCGTCGTCGCGGGAAGAGCCCCGAGCGCCACTCCCGGGACGTAGAAGACCTGCCCGCTCGCCGAGGCGCTGGTGAAGATGGCATGCGACCGTGGGGCCGTGATAGAGCTCCTTCTAACATGGTCAGAAGTCGAAGCGCGTCGCGATCCGAGCAGGTTTCGCTGCCACCAACTCCAGCAGAGGCCCTAGCGCGTGCGCAGTTGCTGCTCGACTTTCCTCCCACTACGGGGAAACTCGACGAATGGAGAGCCACTATCCGAAGCCTTGTTGCGGTGGCCAACAAAGACGAACCAAGTCCGGTGGGGCCCCCGGGTCGACGTTCCAATGGAGTCCCGCGCACCAGTGGCGGAAAAGCCGGCGGCGCCGCAACCACGGTGCATTCACCTCCTCCCCATCCGGTACCGCGGGCGCCGGCTCGTCGCGACGTCATGGGCGATGACATCTCCATAGCGTCGTCTGGCCCACGGACCCACTGTGACCAGTGCCAAGTTCTTCGGGAACGAGCCCATGAAGACGCTCGAACCACTGTCGAGCGCCGGCATGGAGCGCGCCACCAGTCAGATAGGCGAGCAGGGCCTCCTGCGAACCACCCGGCCCCGGAGAGCCCTGGAGGCCTACCTTACGAGGTAGGTTGTCCGGCTTTTACCCGTGAGCTGCGGCAGTTCCAGTGGCCCACTCACCGCACCTTCAAACCTGACGTTGGCGAAAAGTACAATGGCAAGACTCACCCGTCTGAGTTCCTCAGCATCTACACCATCGCGATGCAAGCCGCCGGAGCCCGCGACGATAAGGTCCATGCAAATCACTTTCCGTTGGCTCTTAAACCCAATGCCATGTCGTGGTTGATGCACTTGCCGGTAGACTCTATTTCCTCCTGGTCGGATTTGTGCCATGAGTTTGTGGGTGCCTTTACTGGAGGTCACCAAGCCCATGGCCAAGCGAGCGACCTGCACGTCATTCCCCAGAAGGGAGGTGAGATTCTGCGCAAGTATATACAGAGGTTCAGCCGGGTAAAGTACAATATCCCTGATGTTCACCCTGCCGCCATCATCAGCGCGTTCCATCAGAACATGCGTAACCGCAAGATGCGCGAAGAACTAGCAATGAACAAGGTGAAAGATGTGGCAGAACTGTATGTTCTTGCTGACAGATGTGCCCGAGCTGAAGAGGGAAGGAAGTACCCCGGCGAAGATGCCGGCATGGAAACTGACTGCTCAGATGAGGATATTGCCGCCCTGGCAAAGAAAGGTCGGCGCCGCAACAGGTAGCGCAAAGGTAAAGCCGTGCTTGCCGTCGAGGGATCTGACGACACCGGCTCCGCCAAGAAGACCAAGGCAGATGACCCCGGCAAGGAAATTGACGGATGTGTCGCCTGCCGGGCCTTGGCGGCTGCCGAGATGCCAGGAAACTCCGACAAGCAGTATTGCAAAATCCATCGCACCAAAGGCCATGATCTCCAGAACTGCCGATAGGTTGAGCTCCTTGCTGAGAAGGAGAGGGCTGAATATGAGAGGCGGGACAAGGAGAAGGGCCAGGACAGTGCTGAGGGGTCCGGCAAGAAGCGTGATGGCCAGGCGGGCCGTCGCGGCAAAGATAAACAGCAGGAGAGGCCCGCCCGGGGCCGTGACAAAAAGCCAGAAGACGATGATCACGAAGAGGACGATGAGTCTGGTGACTAAGAATTTCAGAAATCTACAGAGGCCATGTGCGTCGATGGCGGCGCCTCGCTGCATACTTCTCACCGCCAGCTTAAATAGTGGGCGCGTGAGATTACAGCGGCAGAGCCGTCGTTTGATGCCCAAAGGCCGCTAAAGTGGTCCAGCACACGTATCATTTTTGACACTGAGGATCACCCTGATCACACCACTGCAGTCGGGTGCTTGCCATTGTTGGTTTCACCAACAATACGCAACCTCAAGGTGACAAAGATGCTAGTCGATGCGGGGCCGGTCTGAACTTAATCTCGCCTGCCATGATCGAGAAATTGCAGATTCCTGATGAAGACCTTGAAGAGACGGGCACGTTTCAGGGGGTCAACCCGGGAAGAAGTCAACCAAAGGGAAAGGTCACGTTGCCCGTGACTTTTGGGAGTAATCTGAACTACAGGATAGAAAGGATTGTGTTCGACGTTGCCAAGATCCCCTTGCCTTACAACGGGATCCTTGGCCGCCCAGCGATGGCCAAGTTCATGGCGGCGTCACATTACGCCTACAACACCCTGAAGATGCCGGCGCCTGTGACGATCATCACCATCCCATCAGACAAGAAGGATGCGCTAATCTGCGCTGATCAACTCTACCAACAAGAAGTTGCAGCAGCCGCCACCGCTAAGGCGCTTGCTCCTGCCGCTGGAGCCCCGGGAAGACAAAAGAAGAAGACCGGTGAGACCTCAGGCACCCACTCCGGCAAGCGCACCCACTGTCGAGGACGTGCCAGAGAGCTCCGCCGATAGAAACAAGAAGTCCAGGGCCACACCGCCAGGAACCAAGAAGGTTTCTGTCAAGGAGGACGACACGGGAGGAGCTTTTACCATAAGCTCCACCCTTGACGACAAATAGGAAGACGCGCTCGTCACCTTCCTGCGGGCGAATGTCGATGTGTTTGCATGGCAAGCATCTGACATCCCCGGTGTTCCCAGGGAGGTGATTGAGCACCACCTTGCTGTCTGTCCTCATGCGCGGCCCGTCAAGCAGAAGGTCAGAAAGCAAGCGTTGGAATGACAAGATTTCATCACAGAGGAGATCCGGAAACTGGAAGCGGCGGGTTTGGTAAGAGGAGTGCTCCATCCAACGTGGTTAGCCAATCAAGTGGTAGTGCGCAAGGCAAATGGGAAGTGGAGGCTGTGTATTGACTACACAGATGTCAATAAGGCTTGTCCCAAAGACCCCTTCCCATTGCCGCGCATCAACCAGATTGGTGACTCCACAGCTGGGTGTGATCTGTTGTCATTCCTCGATGCCTACTCCGGCTACCACGAGATCTTCATGACAAGAGAGGACGAAGAGAAAACGACATTCATCACCCCATGTGGTATGTATTGTTTTATACGGATGCCTTTCGGGTTAAAGAGTGCTGGTTCAACGTTTGCAAGGGCAGTCCAAATTGGTTTTGAACCCCAGCTCCATAGGAATATGGAAGCTTATATGGATGATATAGTGGTCAAAACGAAGGACAGGGCAACCCTCATATCAGATTTACAAGAAACATTTGCAAACCTACGCAAGATCAATCTCAAGCTGAACCTAGAGAAGTGCGTCTTTGGCGTCCCGTCCGGCAAGCTTCTCGGGTTCTTTGTGTCACAGCGTGGGATAGAGGCCAATCCGGACAAGATCAAAGCTATAGAGCAGATTGAAGCACCCAAGCGAGTTAAGGATGTGTGTCGACTTGCTGGTTGCATTGCCGCCATGAGCAGGTTCATTTCCAAGTCCGCCGAGCGCGCCCTTCCCTTTTTCAAGATTTTGAAAAAGGTAGGCCCGATGGAGTGGACGCCAGAAGCCGAAGCAGCATTGCAAGATTTGAAGAGGTACCTCTCCTCCGTGCCAATACTAGTTGCACCTAGGCCACAGGAACCATTGCTGCTATACTTGGCGGCAACGAACCAGGTGGTCAGCGCCGCACTAGTGGCGCAGAGAGAAATTGATGACGAGGTAATAGCAGCGACGGAGCCCGATGCCACCGACACAGAGACGACACAGCTAGTTGGAGTGCCGCCGAAGAAGAAAACGATGCAGCACCCGGTCTACTTTGTTAGTTCCCTCCTGCAGGGGGCTAGATCAAGGTACTCCGGTGTGCAGAAACTGCTCTTCGGCCTTCTTATGGCCTCGAGGAAGCTGCGTCACTACTTCCAGGCGCACGAAATCACTGTCGTCACTCGCCTCCATCTGCAACAGATATTGCACAATCCAGACGCAACGGGGAGGATCGTAGAGTGGGCACTGGAATTGTCCAGCTTTGGCCTCAGGTTTGAGAGTACCTCAACGATTCAAAGCCGAGTCTTGGCGGAGTTCGTTGCAGAATGGACCGCGACGCCTGATGAAGAAGCCCAAGAGACTGCTCTCCCCGGCAAGGAGGCAAGTTGCGACTGGATCATGTACTTTGATGGAGCTTTCTCCTTACAGGGCGCCAGTGCTGGCGTACTTCTTGTTGCGCCCACCGGAGAGCTCCTCAAGTATGTGATCCAGATGCACTTCCCCAAGGAGGTGTCAACAAACAATACGGCTGAGTACGAAGGGCTGCTTGCCGGTCTTAGGATCGCGGCGGACCTCGGAATCAAGAAACTCGTCGTCAGGGGTGACTCGCAACTTGTCGTCAAGCAAGTCAACAAGGATTATCAGAGCCCGTTGATGAAGGCCTACGTTGATGAAGTGAGAAAGCTGGAAGAGCGCTTTGATGGTATACAGGCAGAGCACGTTCCCCGAGCAGAGAACGACATCACCGATTACCTGTCAAAGCGCGCTGCCCTCAAGCTACGTGTGAAACGAGGTACCTTTGTGCTTTAGCTAACTCAGCCATCCGTTGATCCATCAACAGAGCAAAACAAAAGGAGGAAATCATGGCCCGGCAAGTACTTTCTCGCCAAGCTCCCCGGAGCCGCCGACAAGGATGTTGCCGGGAACACTGAACCCGCCGTGGGATGGCTAGCTCCGGCGGAGCGTCAAGCTCTTGCCATCGAGACAGCCGCTCCTATAGTGGAGGAAATGCATTTAGTCCTCGCCGTCGAGCCCCAGGCTCCAGCGTGGGCACCGCATACCGTCCGATTCCTCCAAACAGGGGAACTTCCTGAGGAGCAGGAAGAAGCGGAGAGAGTAGCCCGTCGCTCTACTATGTACCAGTTCGTCGATGATGTCCTGTACAGAAAGAGGCCGAACGGCATGAAATTGAAGTGTATCCCTCGAGAGGAAGGACTGGGGCTGTTGGCGGAGATACACGGAGGCATATGTGGATCCCACATCGGGTCAAGGGCCCTTGCCGGCAAAGCGTTTCGGCAAGGCTTCTTCTGGCCCACCGCCCTCCAGGATGCGACGACACTAGTCACTAGGTGTGAAGCGTGTCAGTTCCATTCAAAGAAGCTTCATCAGCCAGCTCAAGCCCTTCAAACCATTCCTCTCTCCTGGCCTTTCTCGGTCTGGGGGCTCGACATACTGGGCCCTTTCCCCCGCGCTGTCGGGGGCTTTGATTACTTGTACGTTGCGATCGACAAGTTCACAAAGTGGCCAGAAGTGGAAGCAGTGAGGAAGGTCATAGCACAGTCAGCCATCAAGTTCTTCAAAGGACTGGTGTGCCGTTTTGGTGTACCCAATAGGGTTATCACCGACAACGGCACGCAGTTCACAAGCCACACCTTCATGGAATATATTCAAGACCTCGGCAGCATGGTCTGTTTCACTTCCGTTGCTCACCCATGAAGCAATGTTCAAGCTGAGAGGGCAAATGCTGAAGTACTGTGAGGCCTGAGGACAAAGACCTTTGACAGGCTGCACAAGAGTGGAAGGCGCTGGATTGATGAATTGCCGGTGGTTCTTTGGTCAATCAGAACGACACCAAATCGAGCCACCGGCCAGACACCCTTTGCCCTGGTATACAGGACAGAAGCAGTTCTCCCCATGGAAATCATATACGGGTCACATCGAGTACTCGCTTATGACGAGCTTGAGCAAGAGCAATTGCGGCAAGATGACGCAACGCTCCTCGAGGAAGATCGTCTTCGGGCGGCTGTGAGAGCAGCGCGCTACCAGCAAGCCTTGCGCCGCTACCATAGCCGCAAGGTTCATGCCCCAATCTTTGAGGAAGGCGACCTTGTTCTTCGGCGCGTTCAATCGGCCAAGAATTCCAACAAGTTGACACCAAAGTGGGAAGGCCCTTATCAGGTAATACGAGTCACCAGGCCCGGCGCAGTCCGCCTGGAGACCGAAGATGCTGTTCCGGTGAGTAACTCCTGGAACATTGAGCATCTTCGCAAGTTTTACCCGTGAGGCGCGGCTTGTCGCCCCCCCCCCGGCAAGCCACCTTTTGTACAAGCCTTGCCGATGATGCATGTAACCCTTTGTACAAAGCCAGGCGCAGACCCTGAGCATAAATAAATGAAGAGCTGGCGCCCTAAGTTATAGCATGCATGCTAGGTCGAGTCTCGTCCTTGGTTAGGGTTGATAGTGCTTAGCGGCGACTAACCCCTAGCTTAGAGGTCGAGTGTGCGTCTCTTTGTCTTTCTTTTGTCTTCCTTGGTTCACAGGACACAGATATCCTTGCCAAACCACTGAGGTATGAGAGAAGGAGGAACAGACCAGCATCTAGGCCTCAACAAGCCAATGTTGCCGGGGGATGCAAGAGCAAAGATTTACCCACGGCAAACCCGGGTTGCCGGGGACTGCAGCTTCAGATAAGTTCTTCATCCCTTATAATGCATTCCATTATGGGATGAGGTATGTGAAACCTAAATTTTCCCTAAGCTACCATGCTCCCCTAACTCTAGGCCCTAGGGCTCGTTCCTGGGGCCAAGTTTGGTCGTAGTCGCGGCAGCGAAAGGATAAAACAAGGAGCCTGAACCTGCCTCATCCCTGCCTCCGCCAAAGGCGTGAGAAAGGTCGAGCGAAGTGGGGAAACGGCAAGGCCTGTTGCCGGGCAAGGAAATGTTTATCTTAAAGATATCAAGGATGTACTCCTTGTCGTGGGTTCCACCCGCAAATGAATGACCCGGCAAGCATCCCTTTTTCATTAAAAACATTCCACTCAGGTACAGTCCATAGGGAATGAAAAACATGAATGATGGGATTACAAGTTTTAAATTCAACAAAGGCCCGAAGGCTTACAAACTAAAAAGAGATAAGGTGCCCGTAATCCCTTTCTTGTCCCTCTCCTCAGGAGGCAGGTCAAGGAGCCGAAAAGGACAAAAGGAGCACCTAGGCGAGCTACGGGTGGCAGAAGGCACCAAGAGAACTTCTCGGTGGCCGTCCGAAGGCTGGATGGTGATGGCGGCGCTGGAAGCAGAGCTCGAAGACGAGGCGGCAGAACGGAAGCACGCGTCGAAGGCATCGGTGCCCGCGTACTCTGACTTGACGGCCTTGCCGCCCGCCCTCTTCCTCTTCCGCAGCCTCCCAACGCCAGCCGCCCAAGGAGACAACCCTGAGAAGTTCAGGGAGCCGGCGACACGGATGATGGGCTCGCCGGTGCCGCACGGAGCGGCACCCGACACCTAGTCAGACCCGTCATCCTGCCACCTACTGCCCTTGTCGTCGTTGCCGCTGTCCTCCTCGTCACTCCCGCCCGAGGAGGAGTCTTCGCTATCAGAAGAGCTCTCCACGCAGCACCTTGCATGGGTCCCAAAGAGCCCGAAGACCTTGACGGAGAGAAGGCCACCCTCCATCAGCTTAAAATGGAGAGTGAGCCCCTCCGTCAAGCGGTGGATATGAGCAAACGTCTTCCATCCCCGACGAAGATACATCATGTCAGGGGCGGGGAAGTCGACGCGGACCCGAGTGCCACTAATCCCGCAGCCCCACATGTAAAGCCGCAACGACTCCGGCGGATCCAGCTCCATCTCCCGCACAAATGGAGTCGGGAGATGAAGGCGACGGCGCGACGGCCGGCGCAGCCTAATGAAGAACTCACAAGGGTCATCCCCAACATGGCCCTCCATTGCAGGAGGAGCTGCTGGCAGAGGCGAGGCCGGCGCGCCACCCCGTCCTCCTCTTCAACGAGCGCCCCGGCCTCGCCCCCTCCCCCTTCCCCTTGCGGC
>NW_021195586.1:0-1276 GCF_002162155.2 Triticum dicoccoides
AAAAAAGAGCGCAAAAAAAAAGAGCGAAAAAAAAATTCCAGAGTGTGCTTTTCCCTTGTTTACGTGCCGCGCCGTGATTTTGTTAGTGTTCTAGGCTCGCGTCTCTAGCACAGTCTAGCCTAGGACCAGCACAGTACCGTCGTTGAGCGTTTATTCAACTTTGCATCTCTGAATTGATTATTGCTGACCCTTTTTGCTACCATATTATAAGCCTTCCCAGCTCCACATACATCTAGGTCGTGCGTTTGACTCTCCCTGGTAATCGCTCTATCCAAGCTTTGAGAGTTTTTGACTACAACGGTTGCCGATCACCGCCTGCTGCTGGGTAAGAACTGGTAAGAATTTGAGATTTGCTTGACGGATCTGTGACACCCACCACCACCACTTGTTCGTAGTCTGTAGGATCATATTCTTGTGTGTTTCTATTGCTGCTAACCATGCCAGGATCACAAGCCGACGAGATTGACTGGGAGAATTTATCGAACAAGGAGCTTCATGATAAGTTTCAGCAAATGATGACTGAACAGGTGCAAGATGTGCTGAACAATTTTGAAGAGGCCATGGAGAAGCTCACTGGCTTTGAGAAGACGTTCGAAACAAAGCTCGATAACAAGTTTAATTAATTGCTCGCGCGTCTTCCACCACCACCACCCGCTGCAGCTAACGCACCTCTCCAACAACAACAGCAACAACGACTACCTCCACGTCGCGAAGCAGACCTCCGCCGAGCAAGCCGTGTTCCTCTTGCGTTTGGCCAAACTGTTGGTGCTGCTGTTGATACTTCTGTGGCTCCTGCTGCTGATGCGGAGGAGGATGATTATGTGGGAGACTATGAGGATGAGGTTGATCAAAATCAACACTACGTGCGGCCACCTGTACCACCACCAGCAGGTCGACCTCAGGTATATATTCGTAATGGTAGGCCTGCACCACCACCTCAGGTACGAGATGATGTCCATATTCCTAAACTGAAATTGAATATTCCACCATTTGAGGGTAGATATGTTCCTGATATATATCTTACTTGGGAGTTAGAAACTGAACAACGATTTACATGTTTACAATATCCTGAGGAGAGACGAGTTGCTGCTGCTGTTTGTGCTTTCACTAGTTTTGCATGTGTATGGTGGTCTGAACATTGTAGATTGTATCCTATTCCAACTACTTGGGCTGCTTTGAAAACTGCTATGCGTACGCGTTGGGTTCCACCATATTATCAACGTGAATTGCTTCAAAAATTGCAGCGTTTAAGACAAGGAAAAAATTCTGTAGAAGA
>NW_021195587.1:0-1095 GCF_002162155.2 Triticum dicoccoides
TTCTGATAATTTTTCATATATAAATTATTTAATTTGGAGTTACGGTTAATTTTCTATGATTTTTAGAAGTTTTGGTTATTATCTGAAATTTATAAATCATTTTTGATTTATTTTAATTCCAGAAACAAATACTGCGTCAGCATGACGTATTAGTGACGTCAGCAGGTCAACGTGGCTGGTCCAGGTCAAACCTGGCCAGTGGGTCCCATCCGTCAGTGACTAACCTAACTAATCTAATTTAGTTAGTGGCCTGGGGCCCATTGTCAGTGTCTATTAAACTAACTAATATTTAGTTAACACTAATCCTAGCCTAATTAGCCGGGCGGGCCCGCAGGTCAGTGAGAGAGAGGGGGGGTCAAACCGGGCAGTGGGGTCAACCCACGCCGGTCATCGGGTCAGCGGTCGCCGGCGTTTAGCCGCCGGCGAGTCCAGACGCGGCGGAGGGCTCGGAAATGAGCCACATGGCATCGTTTCGGCCGTGGTTTGTTGCATTCGAACGCGTGCAGTGGCGCGCATCTAGTGGTGGCGGTGACAGGTGCTGGGGTGGCCGGAAAAGTGGTCGGCGACGAGGTTTGGCGGCGGCAGCCGCTCGGGCAATCCTGGGGTGGCGCTATAGAGCACTAGAAGAGAGACCGAAGGGCGCTGCGGGCTCCTGGGAGGGCGACGAACATGGTGACGCGCTCAGGCGCACGCTGGGATGGCCCTGGCCACGGCAACGACATGGCACGGCGGCGAGAAGCTCTCGGTCGCGGTGGGAGATGGGGCTAGGGGGCGAGAACGGAGGGGGCGAGCACAGGAGAAACAGCGGAGGCTCACAGTGGATCCATTCGAGGCGGGGACGAGGCCGGGGACGGTCCGGAGCCGGCGAATCGGGCGTCGGCGACCGGCGGGTCCGAGGAGGGGGAAAACGTCGGGGCGGCGCTTCGGGGGCTCCTGGAGGGCGTGGCATCGGTGAGGTGGGTCGAGTACGGAGTGGCGGAGCTTGTGGGCTAGTCGGGGAAGCGAGGGAGGCCCGGTGGCCGTGGTTATGGCGAGCGGCGGCGAGGGGCTCCGCTCGGTGAGGAGAACAGAGGAGGGGGAGAGTGTTCTGGGGAG
>NW_021195588.1:0-979 GCF_002162155.2 Triticum dicoccoides
TCCTCCATATATACAGCCCTTAGGGCATCGTTTAGACTTTGGGTTTTGTTTAGATTAAAAGTTCGCCATAGCTGCAACTTCGCGTACTTCGTTTGTGTTCAACGACCAGACAAAGGCGTCACAGAACCCCACCTTGATCAATAAAGCTTTCATCTTATATTCGCAATATCCAGATTGCAATCTCAGTTTCTTGCTTGTTCTTCGTTTGCTCGCAGGAAACAGACCCTCGTGGTCAGGTTGATCGTGCTCCGGCGTGGTCAATAACCTCTCGGAGTTGGTTTAGCGATTGCTAAGGCGCGACGTCCTCGCACGTTCGTAGTCGGATCTTCAAAGTCGACTTCCACCAAAGCGATATCCATCATCTCATCGAAAGACGGGACACCTTTGCCTCTATCAAGTGGTATCAGATTTCCAGGTTGCTCGGTGAGATTTTACAGTTTTTTAGTAGTTTAGATCGAGTCTGTTCTTCATACCTATAGTCCACGAAAAAGCCACAAAAAAAAATAGGGTTAGTTCATCATATCCGAACCAATCTGAGCCTTGCATAATCTTTTTAGGGTTTTGCTTTGTTGAATTTGCGGTTGCATCGTCGTGTCTAGTTGCTGGTCTTAGAGTCTAGTCTTTTAGAGTTTCGAGTTCTGGTCATAAGTTGTCACGCCGCCGCCGCACCATCATCATCGCCCCTGCCATCTACCACCACCGCACCGAATCCGTATCCATATACCACCACCAATCCGTGTCCATATACCACCACCGATCCATATCCATATACTACCACCGCTACCACCACCGCTGCCATATACCACCACCATATATCCACCACCAATCCGAGTTCTTTGCTTATTAGGTTTGTTTTCGGGATCCATCTAGATTCCGATTCGTGTTTCCTTGCCGGAGTCGGGTAGCCACGCTCCGTTTAGGCCCAAAATTTTTCGAAAACGCATTTTTCGAAAAAATTTCTGGCTATCCTATTTTTAGG